>NW_022436998.1:5946149-6164121 GCF_009761245.1 Sapajus apella
GGCCTCCCAAAGTGCTGGGATTACAGGCTTGAGCCACCGCGCCTGGCCAGCAGTAGAGTTTGACTTGCCGTTTACTTAAATGACCCATGGGATCTTTATCTCATCAAAAGGGTTGATGATGATCAAAGAGTTTTGAAAATGAGAAGTTTGAGATCCATGGGCTTGAGAACTAAGTTTAAGTCTATTATAGAAAAAGCATTGAATCTCCATTCTAGTCCTGTTTCTATATTTCGTCAGCTGGGGACTGGGCAAGACCTGTCCCTCCTCTGGGCCTCATTTTGTCATCTGCAGAGAGATGAGAGTAAGGTGAGAGATGAAAGAAGATCTCTAGGATTTCAGAAGTGACAGTGACCTCTGGAGATGAGAAAGTATAGATTCTTGTGCTACACAGATAAGAAACTAAAGCTGCCAGAGAAGATCAAAAGCTTCCAGCAGTACCACCTAGGTAAGAGCTGGGGCTTGGACTCAATTCTGATTCAGAAGGAAATGCTGATCCACTCTCATTGCTCTGAGCTCCTCAGGTCCTTCAGAGACACCCTATCTGAAGTGAACCAAGGTGACCCAAAGGATTTATGTAACCTCTGTCAATGCCTCCATCTCTCCCCTGGGGTAATATATGCCCTGGGATAAAGTTGCTCAATATGTGTTGGCCATGAGCAGGTGTATTTCTCAAGATTCTAAGCTGAGAAAAGTCACATCTCATTACTACCAAGATAAAGAAGCCTCTCCTCCTGTGGACAGGCTGTTGGAGCCTAAATAATAGACTGGAGCAGGGAGCAAATCTATAGCATTTGCTAAACAGCCTGACCAGGTTGGGCATCCATCTGTGAAAGAAGACTCTATGGACTGCCTTCTGTATCCAGGCTGAATCTCAGCCAAAGTGAAGACAGAATTGAAAAAGATTGATCTCCTGCTATAGCCCGTTTGACATTATGTCAGTGATGTGCCTGAATCTTTCCAAAGTTTATGAAGATAAATAGGTATTATCATCCTCCTTCCTAAGCATTCATTCACTCACTCAACAAATACTTTTTTGGTGCACTTTCAATGTGCCTAGTACTGTGATGAACGCAATAAAGCCCCTGCTCACCATTAGCTTGTATTCTAGTGGAGGAAGACAGTCAATAATCAAATTAAAAAGTGAATGTAAAGCCGAGTGCAGTGACTCACACTTATAATCCAAGCACTTTGGGAGACTGAGGCGGGTGGATTGCTTGAGGCCAGAAATTTGAAACTAGCCTGGCCAACATGTTGTAACCCTGTCTTTACTAAAAATACAAAAATCAGCCAGGTGTGATGGCATACACCTGTAATCCAAGCTACCCAGGAGACTGAGGCACGAGAATCACTTGAACCAGAGAGGCCGAGATTGCAGTGAGCCAAGATCGTGCCATTGCACTCCAGCCTGGGCAACAGAGTGAGACTCTGTCTCGAAGAAGAAAAAGAAAGTGAACATAGAATATGTCAGATGGTGATAATTGCTATGAATGGAGGTGGGAAAGAAGGACAAAGAAGATAGGGAGTGCTGGCACGGTCTTTGTGTGACTAGGTAATGTTGGAGCAGAGACCTGAAGAAGAAAGAGCAAATCATGCAAAGAACAAATGTGTTAGGCAGATGGAGCGGTGAGTGCTAAGGCCCTTAGTGTCCTAATAATCTAAGCTGTTTTCATTTCTAGACTAGAAAATCAAAGATGTTAACTTAATTGTAAAGGATCAGTATATACTACTGTATATATTAAACAGTTTGACAAATCATACAGCAGTGCATCTATGTATCTATAAAGTCCTATTATTGTTATTGTATAAAATCACTGTTTTTGGTATAACATAACTTTCCAGATAGGAGTTTGAAAAATCCATTTGTGTGATTTAAATTGTATAAGAAAGAGTGATAAACCATGAGACAATCATTAGACCCTGTGTAGAATACTCTCAATTGAACAGACCTGCACTTTGTTTTTTCTTTTTCTTTCCTTTTTTTCTTCCCACCATTCTACCCTCCTTATTTCCTTTCTTTTCTTTTTTAACATTTTAGGATCACTGTCAAAACCAAATTTTTGACTGGCAAAAATTAGCCTTGAAAATCAATGATTTATCAAAATGGAACACAAAATAAAAACTTAGCCTAACTTCACATAGACTAAGATGTTGATAAGCCAATGAGGAATTCCCACTATTTAAAAAGTGGCTCTCAAGATGGAGAACTCTGTATGGCTGTTCACCAAGGTTCTGCAGCTTTCAGTGAATTTTGTGTTTATTCCCAGTGTCTCTATTCTGTAGATTTTGCTTTAAATAACCAAGCAGAATATTTTATGTATTAATTCTAGTATTTTTATTCACAACTACACATCCTAACTTCAACAACCGTATTCTCAAGAATGCAAGGTATTTTTGACATCAGAAAATTTATTTTTAAAAAGTCATCCATTCTGCCCATATTCAGTACAACACAGGCATACCTTGTTGTATTGCCGTTTGCTTTATTATGCTTCATTTTTTGCATTTCACAGATACTGCATTTTTTTAAATAAATTGAAGGTTTATGGCAACCCTGCACAAACAAGTCTAGTGGCACCATTTTTCCATTGCCATGTACTCACATTCGTCTATGCCACATTTAGGTAATTCTTGCTGTATTTCAAACTTTTTAATTATTATTGCAGGTGTTATGGTGATCTGTGTGATCAGGGATCTGTGATGCCACTATTGTAATTGTTTTGGGGCACTACGTCATGCCCATACAAGATGGCAAACTTAATTGATAAATGTTATGTGTGTTCTGACTGCTCCACTGACTCGTTGTCCCCTCATCTCTCTCCCTACCTCAGGCCTCCCTAATTCCCTGAGACACAGTAATATTGAAATTAAGCCAATTAATAGTCCTACTATTGCCCTAATTACCCTCTAAATATCCAAGTGAAAGGAAGAGTTCTGTGTCCCACACTTTAAATCAAAAGCTAGAAATCATCACGCTTAGTGAAAAAGGCATGCTGAAAACTGAGACAGACCAAAGCCTAGGCCTCTTGTGCCAAATAGCCAAGTTATGAATGCAAAGGAAAAGTTCTTAAAGGAAATTTAAAGTGCTACTCAAGTGAACACACAAATAATAAGAAAGAAAAACAGATTTACGGCTGATACAGACTTTTAGTCACCTGGATTAAAGATCAAAACAGCCACAACATTCCCCTAAGCCAAAGTCTAATTCAGAGCAAAGCCCCAACTCTTCATTTCTTTAGAGTCTAAGAGAGATGAGGAAGGTGCAGAGGAAAAGTGGAAAGGTAGGCAGGGTCCTGTGGCTCCTGCCTGTAATCCCATCACTTTGGGAGGCTAAGGTGGGTGGATCTCTTGAACCCAGAAATTCGAGACCAGCCTGGACAACATAGCAAGACCCCATCTCTATACAAAAATTAGCCAGATGTGGTGGTGCACCCCTGTAGTCCCAGCAACTGAGGAGGCTGAGATAGGAGGATCACTTGAGCCCAGGAGGCAGAGGTTGCAATGAGCTATGATTGTGCCCCTGCACTCCAGCCTGAGTGACAGAGTGATACCCTGTCTTAAAAAAACATGAAAAGAAAAGTGGGAAGGTAGCAGAGGTTGTTGGTTTGTGAGGTTTAAGGAAAGAAGCTATGTCCATAACATAAAAGTGCAAGGTAAAATACTAAGTGCAATGTAGAAGCTGCAGCAAGCCAGTGAGGAAATACAGTTAAAATCATTGATGAAGGTGACTGCATTAAACAACAGATTTCCAATGTAGATGAAGCAGCCTCATATTATTGTTTTGGAAGAAGAGTCCACCTAGGACTTTCATAGCAGAGAAGAGAAATCAATGTCTGCCTTCAAAGCTTAAAGGGACAGGGTAACTCTCTTGTTAAGTGCAGCTGGTGACTTAAAGTTGAAGCCAATGCTTAATTGACCATTCTGAAAATCCTAGGGCCCTTAAGAATTATGCTAAATCTACTCTGCCTATGCTTTATGAATGTAACAATAAGGTTTGGATGATAGTACATCTGTTTATAGCATGGTTTACTGAATATTTAAGCCCACTATTTAGACCTACTGCTCAGAAAAAAAATTCTTTTCAAAATTTTACTGCTCATTGACAATGCAAACAGTCACCCAGCAGTTCTAATGGAGATGTAAAAGGAGATTGTTTTCATGCCTATTAATACAAAATCCATTCTTCAGCCCATAAATCAAGGAATCATTTCAAGGTTCAAGTTTTATTATTTAAGAAATACTTTTTTTTTTAAGAAATTATTTTCATAGTCTATAGCTGCCATAGATAATGATTCCTTTGATGGATATGGGCAAAGTCAATTAAAAACCTCTGGAAAGGATTCATTATTATAGATGCCACTAAGAACATTTGAGATTCAAGGTGGGAAGTATAATAGCATGGAGTTTGGAAGAAGTGAATTTCAGCCTCAGGGACAGAGTTCAAGATGTCAGTGACGAAAGTAACTGCAGATATGACAGAACTAGCAAGAGAACTAGAATTAGAAGTGGAGCCTGAAGATATGACCGAATTGCTACAATCTCATGATAAGACTTGAATGAATGAAGAGTTGTCTCTTACGGATGAGCAAAGAAAATGGTTTCTTGAGATGAAATCTCCTCCTGGTGAAGATGCTGTGAACATTGTTGAAATGATAACAAAGGATTTAGAATATTACATAAACTTAGTTGATAAAGCAGTGGCAGGGTTTGAGAGGATGGACTTCAATTTTGAAAGAAATTCTACAGTGGGTAAAATGCCATCAAACAGAATCCCATGCTGTGGAGATATCTTTTGTGAAAAGAAGAGTCAACCAATGCAGCAAACTTCATTTTTTTCTTATTTTAAGAACTTTCCACAACCACCTCAACCCTCAGCAAACCCTACTTTGATTAGTCAACAGCTCTTAACAATGAGGCAAGACCCTCCACCAGCAAAAAGATTACTAATCTAAAGGCTCAGGTGACTAATCTGAAGACTCATACGATTAGCATTTTTAGCAATATTTTAAAATTCAGGCATGTACATTGTTTTTTTAGATATAATGCTGTTGCATACTTGATAGACTATAGTATAGTATAAACAACTTTTTTTTTTTTTTTGAGACAGTTTCACTCTGTTGCCCAGGCCGGAGTGCAGTGGTACAATCTTGACTCATTGTAGCATCTGCCTCCTGGGTTCAAGTGATTCTCCTACCTCACCCTCCCAAGTAGCTGGAATTACAGGCACACCATGACCACGCCCAGCTAATTTTTATATTTTTAGAAGAAACAGGGGTCTCACCATGTTGGCCAGGCTTGTCTTGAACTCCTGACCTCAAGTGATCTGCCTGCCTCAGCCTCCCAAAGTGCTGGGATTACAGGCCTGAGCCATCATGCCCGGCAGTGTAAACAGCTTTTATACGCACTAAGAAACCAAAGAACTCACGTGACTTGCTTTATTGCAGTATTCTCTTTACTGAGGTGGTCTGGAACTCAACCTGCAATATCTTGGAAGTGTAGACACTTGTGAGTTTTGTCCAGTCCAAAGCTAACTTGATTAGAAGTCAGAGTTAACTCTTTTAGCTACTTCAAAAGTAAAAAAAAAATTACCTACCCTTTGAACAAGTAGGATAGAACAACAGTCTTACTCGGCTGACATGAAATTTAGGGCAGCAGAAAAGATTTTCTAATTGCTTTCATCACATCATTTTTCAACATGTAAGGACTTAAGAATTGGCTTTCCTTATGCCAGAAATCTCCAAGGGACCAGTCTTAAAAAGTGTATCATGGTGGAAAAGTCATCAGGAGCGGGTAGGACACCTGTGGATCTGGAATATCTAAACCTAAGAGCATCATTTACGAACACTTGTTACCTTGGCCCCTGTTATTAATCTGAGGACTGATTTGTGATATTGCAGGAGCATAAGATTTGATAGACACTATCATTCTCAATTTCATTCTGGCTTGAGACTTTTGACCATTCATAGATGGTACCTTTCATCATTTGATGGAGAGAGGAAAAAGCTATCTTTGAGGTTTTGTTATATTTCTCAGTCACAGGGGAAGCTTGAAATTCATTTCTCTCAGGCCTGTGTTAGGTCTCCTTTGTGAAAAGAAAAGAATGCTGAGTGTAATTTGTAATTCAGAATCAACCATTTTATATGCAAATTGTTCTTGGTTTAGTAAGATAACCTTTTCTGTCACTTCCAATTTGATTTATGGAGCCAGTGTCAGCAAAGGCACCTTGGAAATGTAAAGTATCATACAGATAAATATTTTACTTATTTCCTAAATATAATTTGGTGACTCATTTCTCAACTATAGGTGAGTGAGGTAGCTGATCCTGGGTAGATCCATAGAATGCTCCGAGGGAGTAGATGTGGAACCTCTTGGGATCGTTTTTACCAAATTTCTTTAGTTAGCTATTGAGTTATTTTTGAAAGATTGAGCTATAGCTCATAGGAGGCCCTCTTAATTGTATCCTGAGCATGCATGTGTTTAAGAACCATCTCTTCTTGTCTTTTCTTTTTTCCTCTTTCCTGTCCTCTTTCCTTTCCCCTTTCCTTTCCCTTTTCCTTTCCCGTTCCCTTTCCCCTTCCCTTCCCTTCTGACAGGGTCTCACTCCAGGTTGGAGGCAGAGGTGCAATCATGGCTTACCGCAGCCTCGACTCCTTGGGCTCAAGAGACCCTCCCACCTCAGCCTCCTGAGTAGCTGGGACCACAGGCATGTGCCATGATGCCTGGCTAATTTTAAAAAAAATTTTTTTTGTAGAGACAGGGTCTCACTATGTTGCCCAAGCTGGTACTGAACACCTGGGCTTAAGCAATCCTCCTGCCTTGGCCTCACAAAGTGTTGCTATTACAGGTGTGAGCTACTATGCCCAGCGTATATTTTTTTCTAATATTAGCATATAGGGAGTTACTGAATGCCCTCTAAAAATTAGTCTTCAGTTTGGAAATGATGTGTCCAAATACATTTGAGCTTGGATAAGCAAACCTGGATGATTTTCTTTCTCATGGGTATACTAATTATAACTTGTGTGTATAGTACTTTAAAGTTTCCAAAACACTTTCCACAACCATCTCATTTGATTCTTGAAAACAGCCATGTTTGCTACAGGGAGGGAGAGTATGTGACTTTATTGACATCTATACTAGGCTGTGGAAATAGCCTCATTCCCAACTCTAGCTCCAAATACTGTGCTTCTCCTTCTATAGCAGTTGTTCTCAAAGTGTGGTCCCAGGACCAGCAACATAAGCATCACCTGGGATTTTGCTAGAAATGCAATGAGAAATTCTGGGATTGGGCCCCAGCAACCTGCATTTTAATAAACCTTCCAGGTGATTCTGATGCACTGAAAGTTTTAGAGCCCTACTGTACCCCTACTTGCTTGAGTAACTTTGGTACTAGAAATAACAATGCTAGTTTTTCAGAGGTGTAGTTTGAAAATTTTCTCTACTTTACCTCTTCCCTTACTTGTTAGTCTTGGGAACACAAGTAGGTAACTTAACCTACTGACCCACAGTGATGCATTTTATCTGTGAAATAGGTAATAGTAATAGCTTTCTTGCCTAAAGTCCAACAGATGGGCTCTGTACAGTCTTTGATTAGCTTCCATTATTTACACAGAGTTTTAGTCTTACAGCAGGCTTAGTTTTGTTGTTTACAAGTTTGAGACGTAGCTTAAATTTAACCTATTGGTTCAGAAACAGGCAGAACTCATACTCTCCAAAAGTGCTAAGAAGTGTTATAAGCAGAGGGATGCTAGAGCCAGCACCTACTGGCTTAAAAGAGTCCATGTATGAACGTCTTCCCAATTATGTATATTGACATCACATTGTAGGCTTGAAATTGGTCATGGTCAGGGAAGATTATACCATGGAAATTAGTAAATGCTATAAACTAGGGCTTTTAGTTTCAGAGAGCTGATTGTTAAACATTTACCAGTATATCTTAGTTACAAAGTATTTTTAAATGAGCTGAAGCTTCATCTGCATGTTTGTTGGATCTGATAGTTCAGATTTGTGATCATTATAGGATCAGCATTAGGATATATATGTAGATAAAATTGGTAGTAAGGGAGTCAGATTCAGCCCAGAGATATGTTTTGTTGGTCTGCAAAATATATATATATATATATATATATATATATAATATAATATATTTGAATTTCTTTTTTTGACCATGATAGATCAGGAATGCAATGTATTTATTTTTAATGTTAACTGTCAGCACTTAAAAATTGGAAGATTTAACATAAAAATATGGTGGATTTCTAGCTCTTGAAAAATAGGGTGATCTGGTAACACTGGGCACCCGCCATCGCATGGCAATAGTGGGCTGCAGGTGAATTTTAAATATGTGCAGGTTGACTTGTTTGCTACAGTCCTTGTCATTCTGTGACTCTATATCTAACCAAGGCCTTTGCTCCTTTGTTTTCTCACTGTCTCCTTTAGGCATCTGAGTCTGTGGCCCCTGATGTAAGGAAAACTAAGCCCCGAGAAAGTGTGTTTCTCACCAGCTGAAATCTCAACATACTGTTTTAAGCTTTCCACAAAGTTAATTCAGTTGTACTAATGGACTGCAAAGCTTGATAATTAATTTCCAACTTGTCCTAAATTTCAAATGGCCTGTTTGAAAATCCAAGTAGCAGTATGACTCACTGCCTGCACTTGGGAGCTGTCATTTTTCCCAGATGGTGAAGACTTTTGAGGGAGGTCTCCGTAGGTCTCAGTGAAAATGACGCCTATCTTTGTTTTCCTTTGTGGGGATGCATGACCTCAAGCTTCAGAGGTATCTGTCCTTCAGTGAAATGTGTAGAAGAGATGTTTGTTTGCTGTCAGCACTTTATTAGAAAATGATTTTTAAGGAAAAGGTGAAATGATTATGTTTCCTTTCAGATCAAAGTGGTACGTGCTTGGATTATTTGCCTTGACAGGTTTTTCTTTTTCCCTAGTAGTTTCAGGAGGTTCAGCAGGACAGACTTTGTGTTTGCGATGTTGGCTCTGGAATTGGCTGTCAATATTGTTGATGAACCTCTGATTAATTTTTAGCAGGTTAACCTATGATTCCAAGACTGGCTGATGAAATAACTACTATTCAGTTAGGGTCATCCAGGAGATAACTTTCCCTGTTCCACGTAATAAATGTTTATTAAGCAATTATTATGTGCAGGTGTTTGAGCATAGTACTAAGGGGCAGCCAGAGACCTAGAAAACAAGCCAGAATGTGACCTGTGCTGTAAGTGCAATGGAAGGCTGTGGAATCAGGGAGGACAGAGGAAATAGCATTTGCACTGCTATACCCTGCCAATAGTCTTTCAGGTCTCCAGATAGTTTTATATCTGTAATTTTGCTTTTTAAAACATGTATAATTACATACACCTCATCCAGAAGTTTCACTTGGTAAAAAAAGAAATGTGTAGAACCATTTATGAGGTAGATTTACTTGACATCATGGGTCATTTAGAATGTTTATTTCAAGAATAATCAAAAATATTTCCATTATCTGGTTGGTAAACTCTTCTAATTACTTCTGTTCTACAGGTATAGAAACGGAGGTTTTTGTTAAATAGGAAACTCAAATGAGTGTCATGAAGTCAAAAATTTTGTTTTAGCTCTTTTTCTTGTTTGTTTAGACAGAATCTCAATGTGTTGCCCAGGCTGGAGTACGGTGGCACGATCATGGCTCACTCCAGCCTTGACCTCCCAAGCCCAAGTGATCCTCCCACTTCAGCCTCCCAAGCAGCTAGGACCGTCGGCATGTACCCCATGCCTGGTTAATTTTTTTTTTTTTTTGTAGAGATGAGGTCTCCCTATATTGCCCAGGTTGGCCTCAAAATTTGTGGTTTAAGTGATCCTCTCACCTCGGCCGCCCAAAATGCTGGGATTACAGGTGTGAACCACCACACCCCAGCTTGTTTTAACTCTTAACTTTTATAATGAAGATAATATCTTTTTGACAAAATATCTAAGTCTAGTACTTGTGTAAGCTGTTTTCAGACTCCAGAAGCAGTACCCATGATGACAATGAAGACACCAGAAGTACAGCAAGTCATTGGGAGATATTTGCTAGTTGTGTCACCCAGGGAGAGTTATTTAAGTTCTCTGAATCTTAACTGTAGAATAAGGTTGATAGTATCTACTTTTTGGGTTTTAGGGAGAATTAAATAATCTGCTACAAGGGTTTGGCGTGTAGTAAACAGTAAATAGTTGCTGTTATATTTTTAAGAGTTTTTAAAAATTTATATTGGATCTTTTAAATTATCTTTATTTGTTCAGTTTCATGTTGGTGTTAGTTTTTTTTTCTTTCTTTCCTTTGTCCGTGGAAAATGATCGGGAATCCAGACCTCTAGGCCAGTAGTAATACACTTGAAGATCATAAATTAAACTTTTGAAAATGCAAAATGGCTGCCAGACCCTAAGCCTAGCCCTCAGCCAGCTCATTCCCCTTTACCTTTTTGCCCCTGTACGTTTTTGTCTCAGGAACATAATAGGACACTCTGGGACTGCCCCAGATGTTAAGAAAAGGGCCAACATTTTTTGAACCTTTTGTATTTGTCAAGACCTATGTAAGCACTTTACATATATTATTAGGTAATCTTCACAGCAACACTGTGCAATGAGTGTTATTATTATCATCCCCATTTTACACATGAGGGCACTGAGGTTTGAGAAGTTAAGTAACTTGTCTTAAATCCTTTAGTTAAGTAAATTTTAGAGCTAGAATTCAAAGCCAGCTGTAACTCCAGAGCCCAAGCATGGGAAAAGGGTGGTTGGGCTTTGTGGGCTCAATAGTGATTCACCCCAGCTCCCAGTCCCTTGGGACTTCATGCTCTACCAAGGAAGTATAGCATTTTTGTGGCTTTCTGAATATTCTCAGTCCGCTCACCCTGTGGGAGCACCTCTTTCTTGGCGGCATCCCGTATTTGATTCCTGTGGCTGCTATAACAAATTACCAAAAACTTAATGGTTCAAACAACAGAAATTTATTCGCTCATAGTTCTTGATGCCAGAAGTTCAAATTCAAAGCATTGGCAGGACTGTAATTCCTTCAGAGGATCTTGGGGAGATGCCATTCCTTGCCCCTTCCAGCTCCTGGTGGCCGTCAGCATTCATTGGCCTGTAGTGCAGCACTCCAGTGTCTGCCTTTGTCTTCACATGGCCTTCCCCTCTGCATCTTTTGTACGCTTGCCATTGGACTCAGGGCCCACCCCAGTAATCCAGGATGGCCACTTCATCTCAAGATACTTAATTAGATCTGCAAAGATTATTTTTCCAAATAAAGTCACATTCACAAGTGCTGAGAATTAGGACATAGTGCCATCTTTCAGGGACCACCATTCAACCCATGACATATGCTGATGGGTGCATTTCAAGCAACCAGGCAAGCTCTTGTCCTTTAGCATGCATTGTGGGCAGGTGTGACATCTAGCCAAGGCTACTTTTCCAGTGCAGTGGCTGATTATCTGCAAGATTTTACAACTTGTTTTAAGGGTGTCTACATGCTTTTAATGTGAATGACCCTATCTTAAATACAACTAAAACCTCAGGGGCTTCCCCTGACATGGTCGCCTATCTCACAAGGTTTTTTTGTTGTTGTTTTGTTTTAGATTGCTGACCTGCAGCTGCATAAACTGGATGAACTGGACTGTCTGATTCAGGGCCTGCTTTATGTCGACTCTGTTGGCTTCAACGGCAAGCCAGAATGTTATTATTTTGAAAATCCCACAAATCCTGAATTGTGTCAAAAAAAGCCGTACTGCCTTGATAACCCATACCCTATGTTGCTGGTTAACATGGGCTCAGGTGTCAGCATTCTAGCTGTGTACTCCAAGGACAACTATAAAAGAGTTACAGGGACCAGGTAAACATGTTTCCACTTGTGCTTAAACCCAGACTTCTTTCTTGATGACCAGTTTATAGTAAAAGGTTATTTATATTGAATACATTTTTAAAAGAAGTATCTTGGCTTCCTTGACCAACCAAAAAGAATTTATCGAATGGTGTGTTAAAGTGATATGTGGATGATTTATATAAATGTTAATAAAACACAGTCCTTGCCTTGATAGAAACTTTGGTCAGGTTGAAGGAAAAAGGATTACACACACCAGAAATTTGCCAACATGGTGGTGTACATTAAGTGCCAAATGATTGGCAGGGTCAGTAGAATTCAGATGGAAGGATCATTGGGATGATCAGAGGCAACTTCAGAAGAAACCTTTTGGACCCTCCTTGATGCCTAGCTCAGAAAGACTTGCTTGAAATAATACACCATTCCAATCAGCAAACTAAACTAGGTCTACAAAGAATGCTTTTTTACCCTCAGGCAAATGCTCTACCTGAAAGCTGGCATAGTCAACATACCTCCTAGGGAATTTTGGAGTGGAGTAAACAGGGAAACAGCCCTGTGGCCACAGTGGGGCACAGAGCCTTGTTTTTTAGTGCACACACCTCAAGGCCCATGTTAAGAGTCAAGGGGCTCAGCTTCCTGTTAATGGGGATTCAACATGGGAAAAACATCTGAGGTCAGATCTCTCTGAAACATCCCAGTGTAAAGAAAACTAAACAGGTTTTCCTTAATTTTCAGAGGAGGATTTGGTATGAAGCATTTCTCCAACATGTGGAACCACAGAACCAATTTTTAGAGAAACAGCTTAAGGGACTAGTGCCATGTAGAATGTGCTTTGGGACTTGATGTTGAAACCAGTGTTTTTGACAGATGCAGATATCATGTCACTTCTCTGGGTCTCAGTATTCTCATTTCTGCCATGAAGGGGGTTGTTTCTTAGATTGCTTCTACAAACTTTTCACTACTGAAACTCTGCAGGACTACTCACCCATTAGGAGAAGAGTATTGCTTTTGCAGTGCATTCCCATGACTTGTGATAAATGAGTGGTTCCCCACTGGGGTGGGGGAAGTTTTCACAGTCCCCCCCAGGACTGTTTGACATCTTTTTCTCTTTGGTTGTTACAACTGGAGATGGAGTGCTACCGGCATCTAGTGGGTAGAGGTCAAAGATGATGTTAAAATCCTGTAGTACATAAGGCAACAGAAAATTATCAAGCCCCAAATGTCAGTAATGCTGCTGCTGAGAAACCCTGGCATGCATGCATGCACGTGCGTGCGCGCGCGCGCGCACACACACACACACACACACACACACACACATTCTTACTGAAGCCTACTTGTGTCCAGAGTATAGGCTTTGTTGTGTAAGTTAATTGTTACCAAGTATACATTTTCTCACTGAAAATATAGAAGCTTGCTTGCTCACACAATTAACAAAACTGACTCCATGGCCTCATGGGGACTGTCAGGACTATCAGAGACATAAATGTTTCAGCTGAGCTGGTTTACATTAGAGAGTGATTTGATAAATGTATAATTTTTAAGAAACTACAGACATCCTCCCAGAAGGAGTAATTGAATTGGTAAAGTTAGTCCCAAGGTAACAAGCTATACATTGTTCACAATTAGAGATATTCACAGTTTTATTGATTAACAGTTAATAGTTTCAAGAATTACATCACAGGTACATGTTCTTAAACTTGGAGGCTCCACAGATCTGGGTCATCTTAAATAGCTGCGAAGAAGCTAACTGCGGGTTTGGCTTCTATTACACGTTTAATGACGTCTGTAAATATCAGTAAATGCCCATTAATGTCCAGTATTCTCCAGTCATCAACAAATTCTGTCTGCATGTTCAGGCTTCCCTATAAACTGTCTCTTCAATCAGTAGTTTTGGAAATGTGCTACCGAAGCCTGCAGGTTAATAGAGAACACTTTCAGGGACTACCACGAGACTGGGTTGGGGGGTGGGAAATGAAACATCAAGTCTGTGGTGCTGTGATCCTGATCCAGAGTTGTTTTGCCAAAGGCTTCTTTTGATTCCAGTTAGAAAACCTCTGACATAAACAATTACAGTTAGCAGTGAAGTTAGTAACTACAGTTAATATGAGTGTGTAAAACACACTCTGGGAACCACTGTTCTAAACAAATGGCTTAGCTTTAAGTTTTGCTACTCCTAGTGTGAACTGGTAGCTGACACCCCAGGTTTTTTATTATTGTATTATACCTGATTTTCCCATTAAACATTAAAGATGTTTATTTTTAAGAAGCCACACAGGATGTCAGTTTTCTTTTAAACATAGTTTCAAATGGTGTATTTCAATATTATGTATAATTTTGTTGCATCCCAGATTTGGTAGCAACATTTTTTTCCTAGTGATACAACTACAATTTTATTATAGAAGTCAATGGAAAAAATAGTATTTGACAGGTGACATTAGACTGTGTAGTCTGTTAAAAGAGGAATGCAACTAATTTTGAAACTTTGGTGAAAGTAGCAGTACATCTCATCTCATCATTTTGGAATCTGTTTTAAGCGCATGAGCACTAAATTGAAGGTTTCTTCTACTGTTTCTTAAAATCCCCCACTAGGATGTTGTTTCTTTGTTTTATTTTTAAATGATGATAATATTCTACCGCTTTTTCTTGCATTGTTTTTGTCTCTGATATGCTGAGGGTTTTACTGTATGCCTACTGAAACAGATGTATCTGATTGTGAGCAAGGAATCACTTAATTAAATAATGGTTAGCAGGTTGAGGATATTAATAAAGTGCTGGGAGGCATTTGGCTCTTCTGCGACCGTGCATTCTTTCCTCCTATCTGCAGTGCACTTGCTGTGCAAATGCATGCTTGCTTTACCTCATTTGCTCCAATTCTTTATATGGAGTTGTCTGTCATTTTCCAGTCATACATAATGCACTTGCCCTTTTTCATTTATACCAACACATCACCCAATGGGTTACCTTCTTTCTAAGTCAGCCAGTGTCTTCAGTTGCCTACCTTTGGAGTGGGTTGTTGAATGCCTTGATTGATACAAATCCTTAATGTCCAAAGAAAGGTTATTAGTGGAGATGAAAGATATTTAGAAGCTAGAAATAGGAGCAAAGATGTCTTTCTAAAAATACACGGGGAGAAAAAAAGACAAATCCAAATAACACACAAACCAAAACATGGTCCCACACTAGCTTTGTAAGTAGGCTGAAACCAGCAATGTAGAATGACATGCTTCATCGAGTGTAAATAAAGATAATTTTTTTTAGAGGAAATCCAAAGTTTCTACTTTAACTAACTTGTAAAGGTAATAAGGTACATGGAGCTCTTCTTTTACTCATGGAATTGCACCTACAGTTTAGGTAGCTGCTACTGGTGGTGCCTAAGTACATAATTTTCCATGAAAAGCCATAATTTCAATCATATATATATGTATATATGTATGTATGTTATGTATGTTATATATATATATATACACACACACACATACATACATACATACACATGTGTATTTTTTTAGGATGGAGTCCAGCTCTGTCACCCAGGCTAGAGTACAGTGGTACAATCTTGGCTCACTACAACCTCCACCAGGGTTCAGGTGATCCCCTCACCTCAGCCTCCTGAGTAACTGGGATTACAGGTGTGCACCACCACACCTGGCTAATTTTTGTATTTTTAGTAGAGACAGGATTTTGGCATGTTGGCCAGGCTGGTCTCGAACTCCTGACCTCAGGTGATCTACCCACCTTGGCCTCCCAATGTGCTGGGATGACAAGCGTGAGCCACCATGCCTGGCGTCGAATATACTTTTATTTCTTTTTTTTTGGACAAGTATACTTTTATACAAATGACAATTTAAGAATATTACACATAGTTTCACTTCGTTATTTTATTTTTTGAGACAGAGTCTCGGTCTGTCACCTAGGCTGTAATGCAGTGGTGCTATCCCAGCTCACTGTGACCTCCAACTCCTGGGTTCAAATATTCTTCCTCAGTTTCCCCAGTAGCTGGGATTACAGGTGTGGGCCACCACACCTGGCTAATTTTTGTATTTTTAATAGAGATGGAGTTTCACCATGTTGGCCAGGCTAGTCTCGAACTCCTGACCTCAAGTAACTCACCCATCTCAGCCTCCAAAAGTGCTGGGAATACAGATGTGAACCACCACACCCAGCCAGTTTTGCTTTAGATGCATCTTCAAGAACTATGTACCTATCTACAGTACCTTCTTGTTAACCATTATTGACAGTATTAAACATAACCTTAATCCCAAATTGATTTTATTCTTAGAAGTAAAAGCCAGTGCTCAAACACAAACTGAATTTCCAAAGCTAGTAGCTCTTTGGGGCTTCAGAACAGATGGATGTGAGCAGCTCTTCTTCATTTACTCTTCTCCATGGAAAAGAAATAGGAAAACCTAGGTCTATTAACTAGGAATGAATGCTTATTTTCCTGCTGGGAGTTCACTGGTATTAGTTTTTCTATGAATCTGCTTTTCTTTCCATTAAGTAACTTTGATATTAATATACAATTGAGTTCATTCTTGGATACTATAATTACTTTCTAATTTCGTCTAGGCTATTTTAGAGGAACTTTCCCCGTAAACAAGTGAAAGCTTTTTAAATGTAGCCCAACCATTGGAACCACTTTATGACCTTTGTTACTGTTTTTTACTATTGAGTGGTAAGTAATATATTAAAAACCTTCTGAAGAGTCTGCTAGAAAAAAATTCAGTATCATATCCATGGTTCCCTTCTAGAAATATTCAAGGAGGTTAAATGAGATTGTCTCTGGTAGAGAGGCAAGGTCAGGCAAAAGACAGCTTTTAAGGCTGACCACTCCTGGCACAATCGTGGGTCAGTTTTGTCATCAGAGGGTTTGCCTTCTTAGCTGTGAACCATGCTTTATGTACACACAAATTCTTTTTCTAGGTATTTATATTCAGCTGCATATGATTTTTTAATAGGAGTTATTTCTTGGTTATTTGCTGCTTTCAGACCACCCAAATAGAAGAGATCATGATTTGGCCCCATTTCATAGGTGGGAAGGCTGAACAAAGCACTCAGGTTAGTGGCTAGTTGAAGGTCTCACAACAGAAATCAGTGAGAGTCTTTCTTTGGTTTTGTTCTCAAATTTAGGGGCAAATTTTCCTTGATGTTTATTTTTAGTCTCTGCCCTCTTTTCATATCCAGTCTACCCTAAAGCTCTGTTGTACCCTAGCACTTTAATTCAAGTGCCCCTTTGTTCATCTGTTTTTATTCACCCATATTAATAGTCTTGACATAGTTAGGGACTTGGATGGGCATATTTTAAAGTAAAATTTAAAAATAAACCTTATTGTTCCTTCAGTCTTGGAGGTGGAACATTCCTAGGCCTATGTTGCTTGCTGACTGGTTGTGAGACCTTTGAAGAAGCTCTGGAAATGGCAGCTAAAGGCGACAGCACCAATGTTGATAAGCTGGTGAAGGACATTTACGGAGGAGACTATGAACGATTTGGCCTTCAAGGATCTGCTGTAGCATCAAGGTAGAGATTAAGTAGCTAGGAGCAGTAGTGATTAAACACAAGGCAACCTCTCCACCCTGGCCATTCACTAAGTTATGTTTTAAAATGTCAATCCACCAGCCTGGTGCAAATACCTATTGTATCAGAGCTCAGATTTGATCTCCTGCCCTTGAAGCACTGAGATGTTTAGCTCTTGATGCTTGTTCTTAAAATAAGGCAACTTTGAAAGAAGGTTCTAGAAAACTGCAATAGTTTCACCTGTTCCATTCTTGTCCAGATATCTAGAGACATTAAATTTTTTTCCCCCATCAATGGACATGCTACTTTGTCCCTGTTAAGAAAAGGGCAGTCAGCCATGCATACTGCAATCCTGTCTGCTTATAAACCATGGTTGCAAAATCAGATCACTTGAGTTTGAACAGTTACTCATAGAGCCTTCCACAATACTTTGGTGGAAGGATGGGCCCTGCCCGAGGCTGATTTTGAACACTCTCGCTAATATTTCCAACATAGCTTTGGCAACATGATGAGTAAAGAAAAGCGAGATTCCATCAGCAAGGAAGACCTCGCCCGGGCCACATTGGTCACCATCACCAACAACATTGGCTCCATTGCTCGGATGTGTGCGTTGAATGAGGTAAGGCCTTACTCAGCCTGGGAAAAGCCGTGTGTCATTCATACACATCATCTTGGTAGTGCAGTGTCTCTTGACTCTAACACAACTACATGTCCTTAGGAAAGCTTCCCTTTACTACAGTCACACCTTACAGAACAGGAGGGGTGTGTGTTGGGGGAGGGAGGGAATATGTGTTTTATTTTTAAGAAGGCACTGGATGATAACAAATGATAAACCATCCAACTGTGAAAACGTGATACGATTACAAACCATGTCGTAGTCTCTCCAACCATCATTGTTGCCATGTGCCCACTGAAATGTGAGGAAAAGTTCTGAGCATCCTTGCACATAACTGCAGGTAAAATGCTCGACTTGAAATATTTGATATTCTCTCTGCTTTCAGCTTCTTTACAGTGTTGCCTTGTGGCATGGAGTTCAAGCAGCATTGTACAGGGCTATCAAAGCACAGAGAGCTTGCTACAGCCAAGGCCAGTCAGAGCCCCAGGCACAAGAAGGGGTGGAGCTGGTGACAGACAAAGTTTTGGTAACATGTTTTGAAGCATTGCAAGGTTCCATTGGAAAACATTGAGACTTTTCTAAAATAGAAGGTGTGTAAAGTAGAACTCTTCACACTGAGGTGTATTAGAAAGACAAGAAAGAGGAGTTAGGGCATGGAATAAGTCATAGGAGAGTATTAAAGAACCATAGTAGATAATGGAGTTTTTATAAATGTAACTTTTAACAGAGATATGACATACATATAGAAGAAGGCTCACATTATAAGCTTACAATTTAATTTACACACACATATCCCTGCATAGCCATCACTCAGATCAAGAAATAAAATAGGTACTCAGAAACCCCCTAGAGCTCCCTCCCAGTTGAATATTGGAATGTCAGTGTATGAGGCAGTCTTTACGATAGATGGGTGCTAGCCCTGCCTCTGAGTTCTGGGGTGACAAAAAACTCACTCTCCTTGCATAACACTGAACAGAGTATGTTACTGGCCTCTAGATCAGGGACATACCTTTTTGGAAGCCCTCAGTTCAGATGGAGTTTAAATGGGAGACTGTTACTCAGAGAAAAAAGCATTCCAGAGATGTTTTTTCAAAGTGCGCTTGAGTCATGGGACTCAACATAACAGAGTTTATTTCTTGACATTAACCTTTAAAGGGTGTTTTTCCAAGTAGCAAAACAAACCCTAAGACCAATATGTGTGTAGTTGGCTGTACTCACGGGCTCTCAAAGGTCAGCTGGTAACACCCCCTGCCCTACAGAGCAATACGTGCCCTTTCCCCTGCTTTCCACAGAGCTGGCTTCTTGTGCCTTTGGCTGGAGTGAGTCAGCAACTCTTTTCACAGGTATTAGAATCCCTTTGGGAGAGAGTGACTGACTTTATTTTTCACTTTTGATTTGAATTTCAATGTTATTGATGGGTGGAGTATAGCAAAAGTGCTTAATTGAAAATGTAGCCATGTTATACACTGGTTTGAGCAACTATTTTTTGTTTCCGTGGGGCTGAATGAGTGAAGTGAATCACTAGTTACCTTGGGGCCAACGCTCCATCAGAGGGTGTCCAGTCAGTGCAGACTACCAGTGGACGCACCGGCAACTGGCAGTGTTGTGTTTCCCCATGAGAGCTGCCACCAAGTCCCTCAGTCCTTGCTTTGCTTTCTGGAGTCCCTTATTTGAGAACCTGTGATTTCAGCCATTTCATTGAGGGACACCACATTTACCAAATCTAACATTTTGCCATGATTCTTGAGATGCTATGAAATGCTTCTCCATCAACTTTAAATTTTACGATTCATATTTTTGAATAGATAATACAAACACATAATATAGACTTCTAAGACATTAGAAGGATACACAAGGAAGTAAGTTACCATTTCCACTTCTGTCTCTCGTGTTAACCTCACTAGAGGCTGCCACTGGTTTCAGGTTTTTTTTTTTTTGTTTTATTTTTATTGTATGTACTACAATATATCTTTTGTTTATATTGTATATAATGTAGGATACATTTATCTTTACAAAGGTAGCAAACTCTATATAACATTCTTTTTGTAAAATGACACATTTATTGAGATATATGCTATACAATTCACCCTCTATATACTATTCCACATCTTGCTTTGTTTACCAGCTTTTTATTAAGAAAATTCATAGGCTGGGTGTGGTGGCTCACGCCTGTAATCCCAGCACTTTGGGAGGCCGAGGCAGATGGATCACCTGAGGTCAGGAGTTCCAGACCAGTTTGGCCAACATGGTGAAACTCCATCTCTGTTAAAAAAAAGAAGAAGAAAATTCATCAACATATATAAAGGAAAGAGAACAGTATAAAGAACCTCCATTTATCCATCAGTGCAGATTCTGCAATCATAAAGGCTTCACAATGCATGCTTTATCTCTCTCTGTTTTCTTTCTCCTCCCTGTGGTCCTCTCTTCTCCATCTTCCCTCTTCTTTGCTAAAATACTAGAAAGCAAATCCCAGATGTTATATCAATCTACTCTATATATTTTATTTTATTTATTTATTTATTATTATTATTATTTTTTTAGACAAAGTCTCTCTCTCGTCCCCTAAGCTGGAGTGCAATGGCGCCCCCTGGCCTCACTACAATCTCTGCCTCCTGGGTTCAAGAGATTCTCCTGCCTTAGCCTCCCGAGTAGCTGGGATTTACAGGTGCCTCCCAACACACCTGGCTAATTTTTGTATTTTTAATAGAGATGGGATTTTACCATGTTGGCCTACCCTATATGTTTTAATAAGCACCTCTAAAAATACTGCCTTTTGCTTTTTGACGTAATGCATCTTTAAATTGTTCATATCAGTATATTTTAAATCACTTCATTTTTAATGGCCATATAGCATGTTAACATATAGATATGCTGTTATTGATTTGTTCAATTTCCTAATGATATTTAGGTTTTTCCATTCTTTTACTATTATTTAAAAATTCACAGTATATTTGTGTATAGTATATACACACATATATATACACACATATCATTTTGCCTACATGTGAGTATATCTATAGGATAAATTCCTAGAAGGAAACTTGCTGAGTCATAGGCTATGTTGACTGTAATATTTACAGATATAAAGTTCCCTCCATAAAGGTGGTTCTAATTTATATTCCTACCAAGCATGTTTATAAGGGTACAAGTTTCTCCACAAAGAAACTTTCTCTTTGATTTTTTTCAATGTAATAGGTTAAAAATTATACTTTATTTAGATATTAACTGTTAATATTTACTAATTACTCTGTTGGGTTGTTGGTCTTTTTTATTGATTTATAAGGACTTCTTTATTAATTAGGTAACAAATCCATTTTATGTGATATGTACTGAAAATATTTTCTCTTTGTTGCTTCCCATTTTGATTTGTTTGTGGTGATGTTTTCCCCCTGAATAAATTTAACTTTTTAAAGTAAATATAGCAATTATTTTGAAATGATTTCCTTTATTATGCATTTTTAACTTCAACATTTTTTTCCAGTTCTTCATGGTTTTCACTAATCTCTCCTTCCTTTCCTTTCCTTTTCTTTCCTTTTCCTTTTCCTTTCCTTTCCTTTTCCTTCCCCTCCCCTGTCCCCTCACGTCCCCTCTCCCCCTCTCATCCCCTCTCCCCCCCCCCCTCCCCTTCCCTCCCTTTCCCTCCCTTTTTTTAACATCTTTGATCCATCTGGAATTTATCTGAAACATGGAATGCTCTTCCAGTTTTAATGCCACTTCTACTTCTGACTTTCTAGTAGGGTAATGCAGAACTGAGCTTTAAGCAAATCCTCGCTTGGTCTCTCTTGTTTTGGGAGAAAGGACAAACTTTTCAATTTAATTAAATTTACCTTTAGTCTGAGTTTTTTAGAGTGTTACTTGCCACCTCTTAGTTTGGGTGATTTGTGGCTAGGTTTTTTTTTTTTTTTTTTTTTTTTTTTTTTTTTAAATGAAAATGTATTAAAAGTACCTCCACTCCTCCTCTACCCACAGAAAATTTTGAGTAGCTAATGGGTTCATGAACATTCATTGTTAAAACTTGGGGCAATTAAAAGGTGATGGTACCAAACCCTGATTACTCTTGAGAGAGTAAGCAGAAAATAATACCATCTTCAAAGACTCTCTTACCTTTGATATGAGTGACCATAGCAACTGGCTCTGTGAGTGAGTGAGTGAGTGAGTGAGTGAGTGAGTGAGTGAGTGATAGGTGAGCAGCCTCTGCATGGTAGACAGGCTGAGCTCAGCTTCGAGCTGAAGAGTATCTGGGGGAGTGGGGAGTATAATGAGTGCACTGGAGCTGGAAGCTTATGGGATTTGAAGCTTGTCTGCATGAACAGGATAGGAGAGGAATGTTCATTAGTTTGTATGCAGAATGCAAAGCCACATCCATGATGACAAAAAAAAAAAGAGTATTTTTTGCTACCATATTTTAACTTATGTGTTAACCAAACAGGATATACCACCATATATATCCTGAGGGCAGAGACTGAGTATTCTTTCTTTCTTGTATTTCTAGTGTCCAGCACAGAGCAAACTGAGCATTATTCATTAGATGAATAAACCATACCATAGCCATTTTATTTATGAGTTGGTTATAAGAGTCTTTTATACTTAGGAGTTGGGGGATTGAGGTATTGCACATGAAAACTTAGCTGAACTTGAACTCTAGGTAAAATTTTACATATGTGTGAGTTTTGGGAGCTTAATTTCATAGCAAACCTAAGGCAGTCTGACATAACACCTGCAAATAAGTCCAGTATCAGTTTCTGCCCTGCCCAATTAAAATCTTATCCTCTTGTTCTTGTAGAATGCACTATAAGGTTGGTTTAACTTCATTTTGGCAATGTTGAAATAATTGCACCAAAAAAAAAAAAAAAAGGAAAATTCACTCTTCAAGGTTCCGTACAGTGACATACAGAACAGTGGGTCTTTGCCAAATGCTATTTTTATGCCATGATTCAATTGTTTCCTTTAACATTTTTTTCTAGAATATAGACAGAGTTGTGTTTGTTGGAAATTTTCTCAGAATCAATATGGTCTCCATGAAGCTGCTAGCATATGCCATGGATTTTTGGTCCAAAGGACAACTAAAAGCTCTGTTTTTGGAACATGAGGTAGGTTGAGCTTGCATAGACTTATTGTTGTATGTGGAGTATATTTTAGGTTGTCTAACATATCAGCAGGTCTCTTAGTTTTTTAAATTAGTCACATAGAAAAGTTGCCATTTATACTTGCATTTACACAAAGGATAAGAAAAAAGTGTATGTAAAATGGAAGCCTTCTTATCCAACAACCACGATGGGTAGTTGGTTAATTTACTTTTTTTTAAAGTCACTGGAAATGTAAGTTAGGACAGCCATTATAGAAAGCTGCATGTGGTTTCAAAAAAAAACTAAAAATAAAATTACCATATGATCCAGCAGTCCCATGTCTGAGGATTTACCCAAAAGATTTAAAATCAGGGATGTCTGCACTCCCATGTTTATTGCAGCACCAGTCACAATAACCAGGTTATGGAGTCATCCTAAGTGTTGATCAGCAGATGAATGCATTTTTTAGTGTGGTACATATACACAATGGAATACTATTCAGCACTTAAAAAGAAATTCTATAATTTGCAACAACATGGATGAAATTGGAAAATATAATGCTAAGTGAAATAAGCCAGGCACAGAAAGACAAATACCACATATTCTTACTTATTTGTGGAATCTAAAACAATCAAACTCATAGAAGCAGAGAGTTAAATGGTGGTTACAGAGGCTGGGGGGTATGGGAAATGGGAACATACATTTCAAAACTATAAATTTCAAATATTCTCACCAAAAAATGTAAGTATTTGAAGTGATATGCATATTAATTATCTCACTAATTATTTCACATTGTATTCATAAACCATAACCTCACTTTGTACCCCATAAATATATACGGTTATAAGTTGTCAATTTATAATAACGTTTTTTAAAAGGTTTGAAGTCAGATAAAATGAGTAATCATTTAAAAATACCTTTCTTTAACCATTGTATTTTACCATAAAATGTGTAAATGTGCATTTACTTACCAATCTTTTGATATGAGACCAACACCTATTTTTGAGCCTGGTTTCTGTCAGTTGAAGTCCTGTAGTTATCTTTCCTTCATAATCTACAATATCATGCACCTCCTTTGATTTCCAGTTTGTTTCCTTAAAGTGGATTAAGAAGTTAAAGATACTTATGAAGCAAGTTAGTTGCAGAATTCTTAGTTTTTTTTCTCTTTTACGTTGTGACATCCACCTAGACAGCAATGATTTCTGACTACCTTTTTCAATATTTCTCAAGAATTTAACTGAATTTTCATAGAACTGACCATCAATTTGTGCTCTTTTTATTGGTTTAGGTGGTGGATAATTAAACTATATTATTACATTAACAGTCAACCTGTCATAAACAAATTTAAGAATAAACACAGCTGACTCTTGGCAAGTAAGCAGCTCAGCTGGTGAAAACAGTAGTACTTGGGCTACTAAGAATAGCCTATTGGCCTTGAGAGGTCAGTGTACCTGACTATTAGTGAACCTGTTTACAAAGGAAATGGAGAGTGTCAGTAAATTCAGAGTCCCTTATGTGGAGTTTCTACCGTAATATGAACCAAAAAGTGGGGGCCCTTCTCTCTTCCACCTCCTCTGTCACCTCCTTTAAAATCAGTGCTGCAGTGCTATAATGAGCTATCACTTAAGGTATCTAATCTCTTGTGTATATTCTAGTAGAAAAACATTGAGAGAGCTAGTATTGTCAATTTCAATTGTAATGAATAACTACTGTTTTTAAATCAGGATTTAGGCATTGAGTGAGGGGGAATGAGGTCCCAGAACCTCCACTCCCCACCCCCAACATCCACAGTATCTGATTATTTATGGAGTTTCCATGTAAGGTTTTGTTTGAAAAAGAAAAAATCATCTGTCTTAAAAAAATAATAATTAAAAAGGAAAAAGAAAACTCCTGTTCTAGTCCAGATAGAGTTGCCATTTTTAGCAATAAAAAATACAGGATGCCCAGTTATTTTATCTGGCATTTATCTGTGTCATATCTGGTAACCATAAGTCCAGATCTTCTTGGCCTAATGCAGACAACAAAGCCTGGAAACTGTCAGGGATAGAAAGTCTTCTTTCTATAACATCACATGGGAAGTTAGTTGGTGGTAAGATAAGAAATAAAATCCAACATTTTGGGGAAACCCACTTCTATAGGTAAAAGTGTAGTCACCTGTGTCACCCTATAATATCCTAAGCCTTTGTGGACTCTGGCTTTGGTTTGCTACCCTGTATCATATCTCAATCTCTATGGCCAGTGAAAACGGAGTATTCTTATAACCCTCATAATGTGTTCCTTAGAAAAACTCTCTACATTCTTAAGGTCACTCTGGCTTACACATGCCTTACTAGAGAATACTATGAAGAGAGAACTTTTGAGTAGCACTGATATGGTGGTTTTCTGATCACCTGCCCTGGCCTTAGGAGCCCTCACTCAATTTCTCATTCACTCAACTAATGTTACTGAACATCTCTTAAGAGAAGTCATCTAGCCAGGCAGTTAAGTGCCTTTTTCTGACTGTGAATTCTTAGACAATGGCTCTTTCTCTCCATCTCTGTTTTAGCATTTGTAAAATGAGCAATTATCCTATTTGTCTCATAGAGTTATTGTGAAGGGTAAATGAGTAAATCCATATAAAGTGCTTAGAACACCTTCTAGCATTAGTGGGGCCTCAATAAATGTGAACTGACAGCAGCAGCAGCAAAGATCTGTCCACATCCTGCCTGTACTAAACACCTACTGCTGCAGTCCTAACTATTGAGTCCAGCAAGTGCCAGAAGAATGGAGTCTCCTGCCTTTTGGAAACAAATTGCTGTGGACTGATTATTTATGCCAAGACCAACTTCAAATCTGTATGTTGAAATCCAAATCTACAAGGTGATGGTATTGGGAGGTGGCCTTTGGGAGGTGATTAGGTCATGAGGGCTGAGCCTTTATGAAAGGGATTAGCATCCTTATAAAAAAGTCTAAGAGAGATCCTTTGCCCCTTCCACCACATAATCCAACCATGTGAGATTGCAATGGGAAGACAACCATCTATGAGGAATAGGTCCTCATCAGACACCTTGATTTTAGACTTCCCGGCCTCTAGAACTGTGAGAAACAAATTTCTATTGTTTGTAAGCCATCCAGTTTATGGTACTTTGTTATATATAGCAGCCTGAACAAACTAAGACATAGTTCTCTAAAAATTTATATTTTTTAATTCCTTTCATTTTCATAGATATGTGGGCTTTTATTTTACAGATCGGCAAAGTGAGGATTGGGCTAATTTAAGTACCTTTGCAAGAGCTACTGAGGGAAGCTTAGGGTTTTCTCCCATGAAATACAGCTTTGAAGTCAGATAGATTTGCTGTTGAGCCCTGGTGTAAGTCCTATGACCCTGCATGGGTAATTTACTTTATTACTTTCTCATATGTGAAATAATAATCAGAATTTTACC
Source organism: Sapajus apella (assembly GCF_009761245.1). Lineage (NCBI taxonomy): Eukaryota > Metazoa > Chordata > Mammalia > Primates > Cebidae > Sapajus > Sapajus apella. The sequence goes on from NW_022436998.1 coordinate 5,972,598, forward strand.
ATGATAAAGATGAAGATGAAATAGTTATAATACCAACAACCCCTAGCACACGCTTAGCACACATATGCCAGACACAGTTCTAAGCTCTTCCATATGTAAATTTATTTAATATATAAGTAGGTGTCCAATAAATTATAGTTGTTTTTATCATTCTGCCATTTTTCATGACACACAATTTAGGTTTTAAATTTCTCTTTTATCTACATTAGTGGCATTCCTAGGATTATTAAAAACAATAGGTATATGGCAAAGGTTCAGAGATGATTGTTTTTTATTGTTTTCATAGGGTTATTTTGGAGCTGTTGGGGCACTGTTGGAACTCTTCAAAATGACTGATGACAAGTAGAGACAAGCAGTGGAGGAAATAGCCTCCCAAGAGGACAGAAAACTAAAAAATTGCTGCTGTAGAAGGTGAAAGTCGCTTTGGGACGGAAGCCAAGCCATTATGGCAGATGAACCTGCTGGATTTGTAAATAATTTAAAATCCTTCCAGATGATCTTTTACTCTTAGGTTTTGAGCTAATGATTCAAAATGGGGAAATATAAAAGGTTTTTTTCTGTATACTGTATTTTTTTAAAAAAATGGTGCAGCGTGGCCAAACCTACCAATTGTATGCATTAACTTTGAAAAGTTGTGTGATGTTTAAGAAGGACCTGGTATGTAAGCGCTGTTCATTTTTCTTCTGGGGTTTACTGATCAGTGTGATGATTTTAACTTCATTTAGTAATTACTCTAGGAGATTTTATCTTGACTCATATTTTTCATGACGTTTCATGATTTGCTGTTGGTTTCAAATGAAACTACAAATCTGGCATGTTTTACTGTGAACACTTTTGTTATTTGTTTGTTTACCCTTTTTTGTCTTGTTTTTCTGTTTTAATTGTCTTATGAAAAAAGAGAGTTCTTCCTTCTGTTTCTGTCCTTGGATGATCTCCCTCCCCCTACCTGTAACCTTTTTTAGACATAATTGTTCATATCAATCAAGGTGCTGACCAGCTCAATACAAAGTTAAGCACAAGATCTAAAGCTCTCGAAAATGTCTGTGAAGAGAAGACTGAATGTGTTAACGAATTTAATGAGTCTGGCAAAAGTTGCAAATTATATGCAAGTTTGTCTTATCCCTCATAAATATAGTGTTTCATTGGATTTCTTTTATCTAGGTTATATTAAGTTGAAATAGTCTATGATGAAATGTCCTCATCCATGCACAGAATACGAATGGCAGCAAATCTTTGTGCAAGAAGTTTGAAACTTACATTGGGGAAAGCCTCCCAGTAGATTAACTGTTCATAACAGAAGATTTAGGGTAAGTCATGGGTTGAGGTGTCAGGTAGTAATATCTATTTGTTTGTACATGTAATATACCTAGGAACTTTGTAACAAGACATCTTTAATAATGTTAAAGTTTTTTTCATTTTTAATATTTTAAACTAAAAACTGTATTTCAATCTCAGTTTCTAAAATTAAAAATAATTTATACTTATCTATATATTTTTTCTTTTTGAAAGATTGCATTAAGACTGATGGGTAACTTTCAAATGAGGGTCACGTACAAATATTGGAATGCATGAGACCCAGTGATCTTGTGTATTGAGCTTATGGTTGAAAGGGATTTTTGAAAAACAGTACAATTACTCCATGATGAATCTTCCTTTCTCTGCCTTCTGAGCACCATCTTTAATTTCCATAACTTCAAGTCTTGAAGAAGTTGATGCTAATTGAAGAATTCACTTGTCTGGTTAAAATAAAGCCTGTTTCTGTTGTGATGTTTTTAGTGTATATGTTATTTTCATTTCTTAATTCTCATGTTTATAGTATCTGCTTTGTACCATGAAATGACTGTGTGTTGTGTTTTTGCTACTCTACATTTCAAAATTTGAGGCTTTCCCATGAGTGTGGAATGGTCCAAAACACTGTGTCTTCAGGTGAAGCTGTAGACCTATGCAAAGACTTTTTAAATATAGCTTTATTGTTTCTATACAAGTGACTTCTTAATGCCAACTATCACTGCTATATTTGGTAATTCCAAAGGAATTTCAAAATTTGGTCATCACAAATACATTTTATCAACTTCTGTCTGGCTTTGAAAAATTCAGGCAGCTAAAGTGTTCTTGACAGAGGTAAATTTAAAATCTACATATTATTTATAATTAGTGCCTTTTGATGGCCTCTTCTACTATTCCTATTCTCATCTATCAGGGAACAGCAGACCTTGGTTCTGCAGATCATGGTTCTACAAAGGAAATCAGGGCAAGTTAGTGTGACTATATTTTAAATTATCTGAAATCACTTGATCTCTCATTACAAACATTTAAATATTGATGTAGCTGAGAAAATATATTATTCCATTATACAAATATCAGTTAAATGTTGACTACATACAGCCAGCCTGTTTTTACAAAAGAGAACTCGTAGCCTGAGGATTTTCACATTCACTTGAATTACAGAGACTTTTCTTAAGACTCAGCATTGCAAAGAAACTAGGAAAACTAAAGAATTTTTACCTTGTGCAATATGAAGTAACACATGGCTTTTTATTGTGAGGCAGTTTCACTTTTGGTCCAGCTTAGTTACCTGTGCAAAGATACTAAACCTCTTTCTAAACTACAGTTTCCTGACCTGTAAAATGGGACAAATAATAGTTTTACATATGTATTTAAAGAGCTCAGCATAAAGGTTGACACAAAGTAAATGCTTCATTAATGTTAGCTATAATGAAAAAATGGATTTTTTAAACTAATGTATTAAATCAGTAATTTTAACCTTCTGGATTATGGGAAACCCATGTTAGTATGGCGATATTTCAGCAATCTCCATATGTTAATACGCATGCCCAGCTCCTTGTCCACGCTTCCAAAACCCCATAATAGGAAATCTATCTTGACAACTCACTTGGCAGCAAAGCTGACTTGAGCATTATTTATCACATGTAGTAGGGCTCTTCACATGTTTTGTTGCAAAGCTCTTCATGTGTTTGAAAATAAGATACTGACTCCGACAGAGGTGTTAAGTAACACATGATTCTGAATTTTGAAACACATCTGGTCCTGAGTTTTAGATAAAGGGATTGTGGAAATATAGCTGTGTTCTTCACCTTATGCAGTATACATGGATTCAGTCTCTTTGTTGGAAACAATTGTTAGAGGTAATTTATACTTGATGTCGTTTGGTCATAGAAGGAATATTAAGAAGTTACTCTGTGCCAGGAAGGAACTGGAGACTAAGAGACATAGGATACAACTCCTACAGAGGAAGAGAGCAAAATCTCAAGCCAACATGTGTCATCAAGTGCCACAAGTGCCACTCAATCATTAATTCATTCACATTCACAGCAATAAACAAAACAAAGATCCACCATTACAGAGCTTATATTCTAGAAAGGAAGACAGATACTAAATATATAATGTTAGATCAGTACTACAAAGGAAAAGTAAGTTAGGGTAAAGGCTAGAGATGGGTAGTTCTATTTAGAAAAATGAGGAAGGGAGGCATTTCTTGGGGTGGTCAGAGAGTCTGTCCTAGGAATTTACCTTTGAGCAGAGAGCTGAATGCAGGAGAGAACACATTGTGTAAATGTCTGAGGGAAAATTTTTTCCTCCTATCAAATGAAAATGGGGATTTGAGGAACTGTAAAGAGGCCAGTGTCTGGAGTAAAAAATGGAAAGAGTGGTGGGAGATGCAGTGTTCGGAGTAACCTAGAGCCAGATCCTATAGGAAGTCTGTAAGTGAGGGTAGTGGGCTTTACCCAGAAGAGGGGTTGGCCATTTGTCCTCAGAAGGCGCTAGAGAAGATTTTGTGGAGTCTTAACCACTAAGTGGAGAGGAGGGTGGGCTTTCCAAGCAGAGGGAGCTCGGTGAGCAGAAGCGCTGAGGGGAGAAACCACCTGGCTTATTCAGGGACTGGAAGCTCTTTGCTACAGCTAGAGCCTGGTTCATGAGAGAGAAACCAGGGAGTGAGAAAGAAGAAGCCAGCCAACTCTGGAAGGACTTGTCTTCCATGCTAACATTGTAGACTTTTCCATTGTCACTGTGGAGCCATCAAAGTGTTTCAAGGAAAGTGAAACCAGAAATAACCTGGCTTCACAGTGGTAAAGCAAAATGCCCTGTTGAAGTGAGTAAATGAGTTATGTGCTTTGAATATCTAACATTCCATGTATTGCCTGTTGTGCCAGATCTTATGCAGTAGTGGCAGAGTGAACCATGCTTTCACTGTAACTAGGATAGTTATAAAATATTTGAGATTTTCTCAGAGGACACAGGCTACTAATAGCTACAACTCCACTATGAGTCTATTCAGGTTTCAATACCAGGAGCATCGTAAACTATCACTCATAAAAATTGTTAGAAAGCAATTTTCTTTCCAGTGATCAGAAGATGACCCCACATTTGTAAAAAAAATATTTAATTAGTGCACATTGTTTATCAGGTCTACCAGCTGCTCATTCTTTTGCTCAGCTGATTAATTTTTACTAAATATCAATAATCTGAGAGGCATTGCGTAACACTGAGAATGTATTCCAATGTGAACAAGACTGCAGGAGCTCTGCTTACATTAGGCTTACATTTGGTTGATGCATATAAACCAATAAATAAACAAGAAAATATCAGGGAGTGATATGTGCTATGAAGGAAAGAAACAGGCTGATCGGATAGAGAGGGAGGAGAGACTTCCTCAGTCAGATGGTCGTGGAATGCAAGTATGATTAAGTCATGGCCTCAGCTTTTAAGGAATGATGAGTTCACCTTGCTTTCATTCTTGCCATCTCCTCAAGGAAAATGAAAGATGTTTTTGGAAAACATTTTGATAGCTAATTTTCTTTTTCTTGGAATATTTAATTTAGGTAATATGTATTTAAAATAAACTTATCATAAAAAATAACATTGATTTAGTAATGCACCATTTTTCCTTGCTCATTTAATGAAACAATATTATTTAAACTGTTTACTTGAATCTTTATTGTTAATAATTCTGTCATGACCAGAGTCATTTAATAGTTTCCACAGCACAAGTTTGAAATTTAATACTTTTTTTTATCTGTCTGTGATGTGTTGACCTCTGGGATTTTTAAAAACCCAGCCACAAACACTTATTCCCATGATGAGCTCAATTATTTCACATTCCAAAAGGTGTCTCTTCAGTGTAATCATTTATGTAGAGCCTTTGAAAGTCAACGTCAAAAGGCTAGTTTACAAGTATTCGTCACTTGCAATACAAAAATAAAAATAAAATTTGTATTAAAAGTCTTCGCCTCTTTTTTTTTGACTATTCTGTCAATAAACATTCCAAGCTAGAATTAATAGAGGTGATTTCAGTTAATGTTCTCACTAAACACTTTTCAACCAGTCCATAAGAAAAGTTCATCTTCTTTTTAAGTATTTTTTTTTTAATTCAACATTTTGGAGGCCAGGCATGGTGGCTCACACCTGTAATCCCAGCACTTTGGGAGGCCAAGGCAGGAGGATCACCTGTCGGGAGTTAAGAGACCAGCCTGACCAACATGGAGAAACCCCATCTCTACTAAAAATACAAAATTACCCCAGGCCTGGTGACAGATGCCTGTAATTCCAGCTACTCAGGAGGCTGGGGCAGGAGAATCACTTGAACTCGAGAGGTACCACTGCTCTCCAGCCTGGGCAACAAGAGTGAAACTTTGTCTCAAAAAAAAAAAATCAACATTTTACATGCATATTGTTTTGAAACTCAAATACTTGCACAAGATTGAAAGACAGCAGCACCCAAGCTTTCTTTTTTCTTCTTTGATCATTTTGAACATAATGTTTCCCAAAGGTAAGGTGATGGAGATAAAAACTTTTGTGTATTTGCATATCTAAAAATTTCTAAAGATATTTTTATTCTATTCTCATGCCCAGTTGATAGTTTGGCAGGCTATGGAATTTTATGTTAGATACCATTTTTCTTCAGAATTATGAAGGCATGGCTCTATCATTTTGGCAATAGTAGTTGCCATATTTGACTTCCAGTGTTGTCTGTAAGCAGGCCTGATGCCATTCCTGTTCCTGATCTTTTTATGTGACCATTTTTCCCCTCTCTTTTCTGGAAGCTTTTTAGAAACTTTTCAACTTCTGTTCTCAATTCCAGCATGGAAAGAGCTGGGAATTCATCACTTACATTCCTACAACAAGGAAAAAGCAGAACAAACTGAAAATCAGTAACTTCTCTTTGGTCCGTCAGAAAATTGTGGGCGATTTCTACCACCCTGAAATCTGAAGAGCTAGGAAAATAACAAAAAATGACAGCTGAGATCAGCTTACCTGCCATCCATAAACTGGTAGGAATACTTAAATGGTCATTCTGACAAGTTGCTTGAGGCTGAGTGTGGACTAGTGTGAGTGAGGAACTCGTTAAGGGATGCAGTCAGGTGAAGGTCTCTACTCTTGTGGGTTATATGTCGAGGAATATCACAACATTCTCATGGAAGACACAAAACATAACAAAACAAAAAACTCTCAAGTCTCTGGCAGGAAAAAGGGAAAGGTTTACTTTTGAAATGTGCCCAGTCTCACTTTGAGGGAAGGGCGATTACCCAACTTTAACCCTCTCTATCCTTCCTGTCTCATAAGAAGCATGGAGGAAATGCTAAGAAATACTTGGAACGATTACAGCCCAGGGACACAGGTCCAAGAAGAGACTGAAATGTAATCAGAAGATTGTAGAATGCTTCTTTCCCCCATACCTTACCACCACATCAATTCCCACATAATAACAGTGAATTAAAGCTGAAAGAGCTGCAAGGTACAGATGCTATTTTTTTTTTAATGTCATTAGGAAAACCCAAAGATAATGGAGTCAAAAACAAGGACATGAGAGGAATTTGAAGCTTCTGGTACCTACAGCTACAGCAACATAAACTCAGCCAACTCCTAGCCAAGTAACGTAATACTTCACATTAAAGGTCCTTTTACCTCAGTTTCTAATATCTGGGATATCATATCTAGCTTTCAACAAAAATTACAAGACCCACTGACAGACAAGAAAAAACAGAGCCTGACGAGGTGAAGCAAGCATCAAATTTGACATACATTTTGGAATTGACTAGTCAGAACATTTGAAACAACAATGATTAATATATTTAGAGTGCTAATGGAAAAGGGAGACAATATGCACAAACAGATGGGTAATATGAGAAGAGACATGAAAACTAGTAAGACCAACATGACATGCTGGATATTAAAAACACTTAACAAAATGAAGAATATTCTTGAATGAGTTCATCAGTAGACCAGACATGGCTAAGGAAAAAAATCAGTAAACTTGGAGATATGTCAATAAAATTTTCCCAAGGTGAAATTCAAAAAGAGAAAAGAATAATGAGGACAGGGCAGAATATCCAAAACTATGGGATGATTTTTAAAAGTGTGAAGTATACCTAATTGGAATTCTAGAAAGAGACAAGAGAATGGAGAAGAAATATTTTAAATAATAATGTCTGAGAATTTCAAAAATTAATAACAGACACCAAACCACAGATCCAAGAAGTTCGGAGAACACTAAACGGCATAAATAGCCCCCAAAAATCTACAGCTTGGCATAGTATATTCAAACTACCGAAAATCAAAACAAGAAAAAATCTTGAAATAAGCCACAGGGAGGAATAAAACTTTATTTATTGGTTTTCCAATGATTAGAATTACAATAGACTTCTTTTTAGAGACCATACAACTGAGAAGTGAGTGGGTTAAAATATTTAAAGTGTTGAGGGTAAATGTATTTTTGTCACATGATGGATTGTTTCAATCTTTTATCTCCAAGAATTTTTTTTATTTCTTTGATAATTTCATCTCCTCTCTGTTCTATCAAGATCTACTAGTTTTTGGATTTTGGATTTTCCATACTGGCTCTCTAATTTTTATATCTTTTTCATGTTATTTTTTATCCTTCATCATTTTTGTTCCATTTCAACTTTGTCTTACCACTTTTTTTGAGGTGTTACTATTATTATTTCTTCAACTATCATGCTTTTTTTTTTATTTTCTTTTTTTTTTTTTTTTTTTTCTTGAAACAGGATTTCACTCCGTTGCCCAGGCTCAACCTCCAGAATAGCTGGGACTATAGGTGCTTACCACCATGTCAGACTAATTTTTTTCTTTCTTGTAAAGATGGGATTTTGCTGTTTTTTCAAGGCTGGTCTCGAACTCCACCTCAGCCTCCCAACCAAAGTGCTGGGATTAGAGGTCTGAGCCACTGCACCTGGCCTCAATAGCACTTTTTGCACTGGCATTATTTATTTATTATTGTAGCCTATGTTTCATTTCTCAGAAGATGATGTCTTGTAATCCCTCAACTCTGAGCTCATACATAGGATGAAGCAACAAAAAACTGATTATAATCTCTCTGCAAGAGCTTGAGTTTGTTGGTTGGGCTTCACTGTAAGGTGATCTGGCTCAGCCTTTTCTTTGGAGAAATGCTGCTGAGAGTTCTTTTGGGTTTTTTTTCCTCTGGGGTTAGTCAGATTCTTTAGAGAAGGCTCCCATCTCCTTTCTGGAAGGTATAACCTTGACTGCAGCATTCTAGAGTGGTGGGAGAAAGCTAGACATTTAGCATTCAGGGCAGTAAGATATAGTGGTTAAGAGAAAGCACTCTGAAACCACCCACTCTGTGAGTTTAGGCAAGTTTTATAACCTCTGTATGCAGTCATTCCCTCAGTATCGGTTGGGCATTGATTCCAGGAAACACCTTAGATACCAAAATCCATGGATGCTCAAATCTCTTATATAAAATAATGTAGTATTTGCATATAACCTGTGCATATCCTCTCATATACTTTAAATAACCTCTAAGTTACAATATGTAATACAGTGTAAATGTGTAAATAGTTATACTGTGTTTAGGGAATAATGACAAGAAAAAAGTCTGTACATGTTCATTACAAATGCAACCATCCTTTTTTTGTTTTTTGTTTTTTTTTTTTTTTTTCAAATATTTTTGTTTTTTTTTTTTACTTTTTATTTTTTTTTTTTTACTTTATTTTTTATTATTATTTATTTATTTATTTATTTTCCCATTTATTTATTTTATTGCATTTTAGGTTTTGGGGTACATGTGAAGAACATGCAAGATTGTTGCATAGGTACACACATGGCAGTGTGATTTGCTGCCTTCCTCCCCATCACCTATATCTGGCATTTCTCCCCATGCTATGTCTCCCCAACTCCCCACCCCCCCCTGTCCCCCCCCCATTTTCCCCCCACAGACCCCAGTGTGTGATGCTCCCCTCCCTGTGTCCATGTGTTCTCATTGTTCAACACCTGCCTATGAGTGAGAACATGCATGTTTGATTTTCTGTTCTTGTGTCAGTTTGCTGAGAATGATGGTTTCCAGATTCATCCATGTCCCTACAAAGGACATGAACTCAACGTTTTTGATGGCTGCGTAATATTCCATGGTGTATGTGTGCCACATTTTCCCTGTCCAGTCTATCATCGATGGGCATTTGGGTTGGTTCCAGGTCTTTGCTATTGTAAACAGTGCTGCGATGAACATTCATGTACATGTGTCCTTATAGTAGAACGATTTATAATCCTCTGGATATATACCCAGTAATGGGATTGCTGGGCATATGCTGTTTTATTGTGCTTTGCTGATACTGTGTTTTCTACAGATTGAAAGTTGTGACAAATCTGCCTTGAACAATCTATTGATGCCATTTTCCCAATCTGTGCTCCTTTCATGTCTCTTTGTCACATTTTGGTAATTCTTACAATATTTCAAACTTTTATCTATTATTATAACTCTTATGGTGATCTGTGATCAGTGATGGTTTTGTGGTGCCACAAAGGTCAGACACTGAACTTAATCAGTATGTGTTGTGCTTTGACTGTTCCACTGACCCGCAGTTCCCCTCTCTCTCCCTCTCCTCAGGCCTCCCTATTCCCTGAGACACAACAATGTTGAAATTAGCCCACTTACAAACCCTATAATGGCCTCTAAGTATCCAAGTGAAAGGAAAAATCATACATCTCTCACTTATTAGAAACTAGAAATGATGAAGCTTTGTGAGGAAGGCATGTGAAGAGCTGAGATAGGCCAAAATCTAGGCCTCTTGTGCCAGTTAGCTAAGTTGTGAATACAAAAGAATAGTTCTTGAAGGAAATTTAAAAAGTACTATTCCAGTGAACACACAAATCATAAGAAAGCAAAACAGCCTATGACCAAAAAAGTTTTGGGTCTGGATAGAAGATCAAACCAGCCACAACATTCCCTTGAGCCAAAGCCTAATCCAGAGCAAGGCTCTAATTCTCTTTGGTTCTCTGAAGTCTGAGAGATGTGAGAAAGCTGCAGAAGAAAGTTGGAAGCTAGCAGACGTTGGTTCATGAGGCTTAAGAGCAGAAGTTTCTCCATAACATAAAAGTACAAAGTGAAGCAGTAAGTTATCCAGGAAATATAGCAAAGATCATTGATGGAAGTGGTTACACTGAACAACAGATTTCCAATGTAGACAAGGCAGCCTTCTATTAGAAGGAATGCCCGCCTAGGACTTTCCTAGCTAGAGATGAGCAGTCAGCGTGTGGGTTCAAAACTTCAAAGGACAGGCCGACTCTTTTGTTAGAGGCTAATGCAGCTGGTGACTTGAGGTTGAAGCCAATACTTATTAACCATTCCGAAAATCCTATGGCCCTTAAGAATTATGCTAAGCTTACTCTGCCTGTGCTCTATAAATGGAAAAACAAAGTTTGGATAACAGCACATCTATTTATAGCATGGTTTCCTGAATAATTTTTTTCCAGAGTTTCAAAATATTCTCATCTGTTAAATTAAGAGTGTCTCCCATAGAAAAGCAGTGGAGGCCCCACAAGCAAAGTACAAAACAGAATTAAAACTCCCAAGGGTCTTGTCTTTACAAAAGAAAAGGCAGGAGGCAGACCCTGGACAGCTGGTCATGCTGGCCGCTCTTGCTGGGCCACGTTGCATAATCCTCAGTTGCATCATTACATTGTCTGAGTGTTTTGATGGGGGGAGAAGGGGCAGTGTAATGTGTACAGGAGGAGATGCCCAGAGGGTGGTCTTCTCTTATCCCTTTTTTATATCCCAGAGGAAATTGGGGGAACCTGGCTACAACTTAAAATTAGGCTATGTGTTTCAAACCTGAGGACAGGGGTAAGAGGGGATCTGTGCTTTAAGCAACCTGAGCCAGAGGCAGAGGGGTGTTGGGGGGCAGGGGAGGATGCATGATGCATATTGCTTTGTACCTTTCACTGGAAAGGTGGGCAACAGCCAACAGTAGCTCACAGGTTTGTAAACTGAGCCTGTTGGCCTTAAGAAGGGAAGCAATGAAGTCGAATTAAGTATAAAAGAGTCATTTGTGCAAAAATAACTTAAAGACCTAGGGAAGGGAGTGTTCCCCTTAGCACCTGGTGGGGAGAGTGCCATATACCACCACCCCCAAAGGCCACTCAGCGCCAGGCCCTGCTCAGGGCTGGGGAAAGGGAAAGCCTCTCCACCAGCCAGGGAGGCAGATGGCAAGCTGGGCCTGTCCCCATACCTAGCCCTTCTAATAGGCTTTGAAGCATAGGGCTGGGGCCTACCAGGGCTTTGGAGGCAGCTGGTGAGGCAGGGGCACTTGGCACACTGCTGAGACTGCCACCGGTGCTCCCAGGCAGGGAGGGCTGGATGTGGTGCCTGGACTGAGGAAGGCTCCCTGAGGAGAGGGTTGGGGGAGGAGGAAGGTGTGCGTAGGTGTGTATCTGACCCTGAAAGGTTAAAGCTCCCATCAGAGTGGGAAGGGCCAGGGGTGGGGATTCCCAGGAGGGACAGCACAGAAGGGAGGATTGTTGAGATGGCTCCGGGAGAGAAAAGCGTTGGGGGACAGGAGCAGGGGCCCGAGGATGGCTCTGTCTGGGGAGTCTATGGAGACTATGCTGAGAGGAATCAAGTGATGAGGAGTGGGAAGCTGAGGGTGCCTGGTTACAGGGCCAAGGGCTGGGAGGGTGTAGTGGGGGATGCTATGCCTTGGCTGCTGCAGAGTAGGCTGCTAGCAAGGAAGCAGGGTGCCCCAGTCCCTCCACCATGGGGGCCCCTCCCAGGGGCCCCAAGACCAGGTGTAGGTGCATAGTGGCTGAAGACACTGGTGGGTGAGTGACAGGACCAGGGTAGGCAGGGAGATTATTGCTCAGGGGCAGGGGAGGGGGTGTTAAGATCTGAAGGTGCTAAGGAGGAAGCATAAGGGGCCAGAGGAGAGCCCAGATCAGAGGACACCAGGCTGGATCTGAGGACAGCTCCCCAGTTGTATGAGGAAACATTAAGGCTGATAGCAGGTGGAGGAGGTGGGGCTGGAGAGGGGTCATTGCCCCTTGGGAGGAAACAGGGGCTGCTACTGCCCCCAGAAGGAACTGGATCAGGAAGCCTTGGTGGGAAAAGCCCGCCATGTCCTGCTAGAGTAAAGAAGGCCTGGGAAACTGGGGGTGGTTTTGGGGAAGGGAGCCAGGATCCCCATTAAGTGGAGTTGTAGGAGGAACTCAACATGGAAGGCAGGCAGAGGGGAGCCCTGGAGACACAGTGTAGAGCACTGGGGGCTCACTCCCTCTCCAGGAGAAGAGTGTGAGCAGGTGGTCTCCATGCTGCAGTATAAGCAATGGGGAAAGGATTCCCTATTTAATAAATGGTGTTGGGAAAACTGGCTAGCCATATGCAGAAACCTAAAACTGGATTCTTTCCTTACACCTTATACAAAAATTAACTGCAGATGGATTAAAGATTTAAACATAAGACATAACACCATAAAAACCCTAGAAGAAAACCTAGACAATACCATTCAGGACATAGGCATGGGCAAGGACTTCATGACTAAAACACCAAAAGCAATGGCAACAAAAGCCAAAATAGACAAATTGGATCTTATTAATCTAAGGTGCTATCATTAGAGTGAACCAGCAATCAACAGAATGGGAAAAAACTTTTCCAATCCACCCATCTGACAAAGGGCTAATATCCAGAATCTACAAAAAACTTAAACAAATTTACAAGAAAGAAACAACCCCATCAAAAAGCGGGCAAAGGATATGAAGAGACACTTCTCAAAAGAAGACGTTTATGCAGCCAACAAACATTTGAAGAAAAGCTCATCATCACCGGTCATCAGAGAAATGCAAATCAAAACCACATTGAGATACCATCTCACACCAGTTAGAATGACCATCATTAAAAAATCAGAAGACAACAGATGCTGGAGAGGATGTGGAGAAATAGGAACACATTTACACTGTTGGTGGGAGTGTAAATTAGTTCAACCATTGTGGAAAACAGTGTGGTGATTCCTCAAGAATCTAGGAACAGAAATACCATTTGACCAAGCAATCTCATTGTTGGATATAATGAGATATATCCAAAGGATTATAAATCATTCTATTATAAAGACACATGCACATGTATGTTTATTGCAGCACTGTTCCCAACAGCAAAGTCTTGGAACCAACTCAAATGCCCATCAATGATAGATTGGATAAAGAAAATGTGGCACATATACACCATGGAATACTATGCAACCATAAAAAAGGATGAGTTTATTTATTTTTTTTTTGGCAGGGACACGAATAAAGCTGGGAACCATCATTCTTAGGAAACTGACACAAGAACAGAAAACCAAACACTGTATGTTCTCACTCATAAGTGGGTGTTGAACAATGAAAACACATGAACACAGGGAGGGGAACATCACACACCAGGGCCTTTTGTGGTGGGGGCTGGAGGAGTGATAGCATTAGGAGAAATACCTAATGTAGATGATGGGGTTGATGGATGCAGTCAACCACCATGGCACGTGTATACCTATGTAACAAACCTGCATGTTCTGCATGTGTACCCCAGAATTTAAAATGTATAAAAAAGAAACATATAAAAAGCAATCCAAGTTAGAAGACTGAAAAGAATCATTGGAATATAGCAATAAAAGTGAAATTATATATGTTAATTGGATGTGGGGTTTTTTTTTTAATCTGTGTGGTATCATTTTCAATTTTGTAAAATATTCCACTTGTTGCTTTTGCTTTTCCACCAATATTTTTCCCTGTATACTTCTTGAATTATGATATTTTTAGAATCAACCACCAAGCACATTTAGTCAAATGCATGTGGCCCATGGTTGGTGTGGTTAATAGTAAGGGCACTGTGACATAAATTCAAGCATCCTCAGTACCATTTGCCTAATTTTTTTAACAAATAAATTTTCTTTTTTAACTTTTTGCAGTTAGAGCTTAAGAAGAGTTTTACATTTTCTCTTGGGCTATAAGGCAACCAGAAAGAATTAGACCTTTTTTGTATTAGATTTTTCTTCTCTTTGCTCTTCCTCTTTGCTTTGTTCATGAAATTTGCTGTTGCTATTTTAGCCACGTTCAGCATCTAAAGAATTTATGCCATTTGGCTGCCATGACACAACTATAAATTATGTCCTCTTAACCACATTCCATAGAGAGGTAGGTGATGTAGTTCTTCTTGTATACCTTGAAAGGATATGTAAAATTTTAAAGACAAGCTAAACTTTAAAATAATTATTTTTCACTAGCTACTCAAGCTTATTTGTCCTGACATATGAAATATTTCTTTTGTAATATATTCTTAGACTGTTTCCTAGCATTCATATTCTATGTGTATATTTGGATGTTTATGGCTTATTGAGGAAAAGATAGTTAATTCTACAAGTTGTGGACCTAGAGTTTGTATTAAAATTATAGTTTAGGAAGAGTATATTTTTAAACCTAATATTTGAATAGTTTGTCAAATGTCACATTATTTTAAATATAGACCAAAAGTGTTTTTGAATTGAGCTCCATAAGTGTGTGGGTTGAAATTAGGTAAATTAAATATTATTGTGAATTTTAAACAGTAACATTTTTAGGCAGTCTCCTTTGATATTTGATCACTATTTACATTGGCTTTACAAATTTTAAAATGAGCAGTCGCTTTTCTGTCTGTCTGTTCATGTGCCAACATCAACATCGAATTTATCAAGTAGTTATTTATGCAATGTTTAGACAGGCAAAATGAAATGGAGAGGTGGGGCAATTATCTGTAGATCCAACCTACACAACTTTCAGCAACTGTGGAGAAAATGGTATGGCTGCCCAGAACAGCTGAGTTTTGTTAGCTCTGCCCTGAACATTTAGTTAGTTACACAATTATTCATGTTCTTTAGACTTTGTGTTTCTACAGTCTACGTCTGAGTTCAGCTGCTCATGGCAGTCTTCGGTGGTCCTTAATTAACTATGAAGATTATCTCAGCAAAATCAAACTTTAGAAATCTCCGTGCATAAAATGTTTAGGACCATTTCATCTATGGCATAACCTGTTTTAATGGCCATAGAGAGAGATTATATGAAGATACAGCCACACTTAGAAATTAGGAATTAACACTTTAAAAAGGGTATATCGTATTGGCATTTGAATTTTTAAAATAAAACACGTGCCAAGCATAGTTTTTGGAAGCCAAGCAAATTCTAAATACACTGGTATTTAAACTTTAAGATGTAGAGATTTAGTAACTCATTAGTATTAATTATTGAATAATCACTACTTATGTTTTAGTGTCAGTTTTTATTCATTGATCCAGTCCTGCAGAAGAGACTTTGGAAGCATTAACTGAGTCTTGAATTTCAATTAAGGAGAAGTTCATTTTAATCACTAAGGAGTAGTTGCAAAATAGATTAAAGGCCACTCCCAAAATAAACCTACCAAGTATGATAAGTGAAAATCACACTTTTTGCTATCATTCTAATTTTTAAATTTCTAAATAAATGTTGAACAACTACTTGGAGAATATCAGTAAGGAAGGTGCCAAATCATTAACCTGCATTTAACTATCACAAGTTCTGACATGGCGCTGGATGGAGAGGTAAGGCCTGGACTAGAGGTGACCTTTAATATCCTTCCCAACCCAGAGCTTCTGCGAGTCTAAGAACTGGGCTTTGACCCTGACCTTTACAAAGCTACCATGTGGGAATAAAAGATGTTTCCAGGAAAAAGAATCCACAACAATAATGACAGCTGATGGATTAAGTCCTTCATGTGCTTGGCACTCTAATCTCCATTAATCCACTCAGATGATGAATAAAGTTGGGATTCTTATCTTCATTTTACAGAAGAAAAGACTGAAGCTAGAAGAGGCAAAGGAACACGCCAAGAACATGCCATGAGCAAATCTTCAAGAATCCTAAAGTGGCTTTCTGGGAATAATCAAGGCTTTTTGGGGGGACTAAATGGTCCAGAGATTTGATTCCATTTTCCAAAAGGGATTGGGTATAGAGGCAATGTCTGAATGTGTATCCATCACCCTTATCAGTCATAATATTGAAATTTGTACATACCCAGGCTTACAATTTCACATTGGCTGGTCTGAAGTCCTAGCTCAAGTGCCTTCCTCCTACTGCTATTTAGTTTATGTTACTATTCTTTGGCTGGGTGTAGTGGCTCATGTCTGTAATCCTGGCACTTTGAGAGGCTGAGATGGACAGATCACCTGAAGTCAAGAGTTGGAGGCCAGGCGCGGTGGCTCACGCTTGCAATCCTAGCACTTTCGGAGGCTGAGGTGGGCGGATCACCTGAGGTCGGGGGTTTGAGACCAGCCTGATCAACATGAAGAAATCCCATCTCCCAAAAAAGAAAAAAGAAAAAAAAAAGAGTTGGAGTCCAGCCTGGCCAATATGGGGAAACCTTGTCAATACAAAAAATTAGCTGGGTGTGGTGGCTCACACCTCTAATCCCAGCTACTCTGGAGGCTGAGGCAGGAGAATCACTTGAACCTGGAAGGCAGAGGTTGCAGTGAGCCAAAATTGTGCCACTACACTCCAGCTTGGGTGACAGAGAGAGACTTTACCTCAAAACAAAACAAAACAAAACAAAATTCTTCGACTTGGCCATTTCTTTTCTTTCCTTCATCATACTTTCACTACACTCTACCTCTATGCAAACATTGATGCTAGACTTGTACATATGGGAGTACTTATACAACAAACAAAACCTTATTGCTAAACTTCTATGTGAATAAAATAATATATATTCCATCTTGTCTAGAAAGAAACACTTGAGTCTATTATGAAGACCCATGCCAAAATTATTATTGATATTATTTTTAGAGATGAGCTGGAGTGTGGTGGTGCAATCATAGCTTGCTGCAGCCTAGAAGGCCTTGGCTCAAGTGATCTTCCCACTTCAGCCTCCTGGGTAGCTGGGTCTACAGGTGCATACCACCATGCCTGGCTAATTGTTTTTATTCTTCTAGAGACAGGGCCTCATTATGTTGCCCAGGCTGGTCTTAGGCAATCCTCTTGCCTCAGCCTTCAAAATTATTTTTGAAAAATATAATTATTGTTGATTACTATATCAATTTTTCTATTATAATTTGAAATAAATATTTTCTATTTTATTCAACAACTTGTATTTCTTAGCTCTAATGTTACTTTTGAATATTTGTATCTTTCATTTATCAAGTTCATTTTGATGTGACTTTTTCCTTATTTTTCAATTATTAAATGTTAAGAGAAGGATATATAGAAATTACAGTATCTGGCTTTTAGTAAGTATTTCTCATCAGATTTAAAATGTTTAAGGGTAGGCTCAGTGCGGTGGCTCACGCCTGTAATCCCAGCACTCTGGGAGGCTGAGGCGGGTAGATCACCTGAGGTCAGGAGTTCGAGACCAGCCTAGCCAACATGGTGAAACCCCTGTCTCTACTAAAAATACAAAAATTACTGGGGGCGGTGGTGTGTGCCTATAATCCCAGTTGCTCGGGAAGCTGAGGCATGAGACTTGCTTGAACTTGGGAGGTGG
Source organism: Sapajus apella (assembly GCF_009761245.1). Lineage (NCBI taxonomy): Eukaryota > Metazoa > Chordata > Mammalia > Primates > Cebidae > Sapajus > Sapajus apella. The sequence goes on from NW_022436998.1 coordinate 5,990,374, forward strand.
AGGTTGAAGTGAGCCGAGATTGCACCATTGTACTCCAGCCTGGGCAACAGAGTGAGACTCTGTCTCAAAATAGTAATAATAATAATAATAATTTAAGGGTAATACAATTTTTGGTTTCAGCAAGTAAACCTGCTTTCAACCTGTCTCCCTAAATCATTGCCATCCTTAAAGATGATTTTAAGAAGAGTTGAGTTATTTTTATTCCTGTTCATTTTTTTTAATCCCTGGAAATGGTGTAAGTAAATATAGCTTTCCTTTTTAAATAGAATCCTATTTTCTTAATAATTTAGCCCAGCATGATTGCTTAACACTAGCATCTCAGATTCAAGTGGCATTTCTTCAGAGAGATACTTCTAATAAAGGATGTCTTAAAGTGTAGTTTAGGCCCACCTGCCTTAGAATAAATTGGAGTGCTTGTTTAAAATGTCTCTTAGGGAGACTTTGCCCTGACTCACTGAATCCATCTCTTACAATGGGGCCCCAAAAGCATTTTTAAATAAACCTCTCCAAATGATCCTTAAGCACTTAAAATTGTCTGGGAAGAAATACTTGAGTCTATTGTGAAGACCCATGCCTGTCTTAGAGAATGTATCACTAATAGCATTAAAAAGTATATCCACACTTCAAATAACCCTCTTGATTCTTTGGCAGGCTGTGCCCAATTAGTGGAAAGCAGCACTATGTGCTGATCAACTACTGACTAAACCAGCCCAATTGCTGTCTCTAGGTTCAAAACGATTGTACCATATAGGTGTCATTCAACCATGTGTACAGCATGATAACTGAAGCCCCTTAACACAATAGAGGCAAATGTGTCCCTTACATTATGTTGAAACTGATTTTTTGCCAGCGCATTTTTGCAGTCTAGTTTTCAGTTTCTGTCCTGCTCCCACATTTTTCTAATATCCTGTACTTCCTTTGACATGAGGGAGGCAATGTGCTGAGTTTAGTTTGCAGGAAAGAAAGAATCTATTAATGGGGCGGTTTCTCTGTGATTATCTGGAGTTCATTTCAGGTGAGCCACTTTTCTCCCTCCAAGTATAGAAGTGACAAAGGACATCTTTATAACATCAGCCTGAATTTACTGCTGCTATTATCTGTGGTTGCTCAAATAAAGATTTGCATTATTTTTTTTCTAGAGATAAGATCTTGCTATGTTGCCCAGGCTGGCTTGAACTCCTGGGGCTTCAAGATTGAACTACTGGCTTGAACTAGCTGAGACTACAAGCACATGCTATGGGCTGCATTTTTGAAGTGTCCAGCAACCACGGTAGACTTTTTTTTTTTTTTTTTTTTTTTTTTTTTTTTTTTGAGACAGATCTCACTTTGTTGTCTAGGCTAGATGGAGTGCAGTAGTGCAATCACAGCTTACTGCAGCCTCAAACTCCTGGACCCAAACAATCCTCCTGCTTCAGCCTCCTAAGTAGCAGGGACTACAGACATGCCACCACACCTGGCTAATTTTTTTATTTTAATTTTTGTAGAGATGAGGCTATAACTATGTTGCCCAGTCTTCAACTCCTGGCCTCAAGCAGTCCTTCTGCCTTAGTCTCCCAAAATGATGGGATAACAGGCACGACACACTGCACCTGGCCCACAGTGGAAATTTTAAGGACAATTTGCAAAGGAAATCTTTCCATTTCTTCCAAATAGACCATTATAGAGAATGCTGAATGGCAGAGGCAGTGTTGTGACATAATTATTTTGGGCTATGAGGAACCAACAATCATATCTTGCAATCATGTAGCCCTTCTTCATCTAGGAATCTCCAAATTATCTCCAACAACAACAGCAACAAAGATCCGTGACCAAAAACACAGTTTCAAAGTATTCCCCAACTTTTTTCGCACCAGAGACCAGTTTCGTGGGAGACATTCCACAGATGGGGTAGATGATGGGGAAAGATGGCGTCGGGATGAAACTGTTCCACCTCAGATCATCATACATTAGAGAGTTTCATAAGGAGCATGCAACCTAGATCCTTCGCATGTGCAGTTCATAATAGGGTTTGCGCCCCTGTAAGAATCTAATGCCACTGCTGATCTGACAGGAGGCAGAACTCAGGTGATAAAGCTCCCTCGCCTGCTGCTTACCTCCTGCTGTGGGGCCCAGTTCCTAACCCGCCACAGCCAGGTACTGGTCCACAGCCCAGGGGTTGGAGACCCCTGTTCTAACAGGTAGAAAACATGTTTATAAAGGTCTTCCTGACAGAAATTAAGCTAAACCCTGTTTGTTAATCTCCATTCCATGAAAGGGCTACTAATTCAACAGCTACGTATTAATCAGTTTTCATGAGCTCAGCTTTGTGTTTAGTCCCCAATTTTATCTCTGGTTGGCAGAATCCAAGTCCCTCTCATTATCTTAAGAAATGTTTTTACATTTCTCCCAAATTTCAAATTAAAAGTAATAGAAAATCATTACTTCTTTTTAAAAATTAGTAGTGCTCGCCATGAATTGAAAATAGGAGAGGGGCTATTTTAAATTATTCAGGCTCTGAAATGTCAAAATTCCCAGATGACCACAAAATCACTTATTCATCTAGATATTTAGACTTCTTTATAAAGCTCTATAAATGCACAAGTATCTTAGATGAATATCAGGATATGTCTATATCCTAAAACCATATTACTTTGGAAAACCTGTACTGTATTATATAAAATATTATTAAAATATATCTTCCTAAGCTTATACCATGTAATTGCTAAAATTTTTCTCCCTAGGGTCATTTTATTTATCCAGAACTAGAGACATGTTTCTTTCCTACTAAATGAGTTGATAATGAAGTGGAAATATACATTTTTAAAGTCCACTTTTTAAAGCTCTGTACACACTATATTCTGAAAGTACAAGGTTCTAAAAGCTTAAGCTTTATAAATTGTTTCACCAGAAAGATACATTCATACAGCTCTGTCTACCTCACTGTTTTGTAGATTTAGCTGCAATGTGTGTTCATAGGTTGCTATTTCTACCTTATCCATTAATAAACATATTATAATTAGAACTTCATTCAAAGTAAGCTTTTATTACTTGTAGTATTTCCTGCAATTAAGATCTCTTAATACTTGTTTGTTATACTTAAAGAGTCAACATAGGGCACACAAAAATCCCTCAATAATTTAAAGATGAGCCAATTGCATCATTTGAGCCAGGATTCAGAGTTCTTTTAAGTCACAGCTGGCTCTTCTAATGGCTAGCTACTCATATGATCCGTAGGACGGAGGCATTTGTTAAGGATTTGGGGTGCATATTCTGCTTTCAGAAAGTCAACACTGCTTAGTGGTTATTTATCTTTTTTTGTTTCCTCCATCCTCCATTACTTTATTTTCAATAATTGTTGCTTTCCTGAAGATAATGATATGGGAAGTAGGGTAGAAGACAGAGAGTACTTCTCTCAAAAGTGAAAGTTGGTATTTTAATGAACAAAAGGATGGGACTATAAAGAACATTCTAATCATATGACCACACCACATTTTTGTGTTAAAATCAAGTCGAGGTTATGATAATGATTCATAACATACATTGACTAAAAAAGTCAATTGGCATAATTAAAAAGGGAAAACTTTTCTGTTTTTAGTAAAGAAACAAAACAGTTCTATAATTGACCTTTACATTTCATTCTACTTTAAAAAGGCTTTCTAGCCTTTTGGAAAATCTTCATACTTCTGTTACATATCAAATTTGAAACTATATGCTTTAAAAATGTGCTATTAATAAAACTTCATCTTGGCAGCTGGTTCAAATATTTATTTAAGAATACACAGCCACTGTAGCACTTGTAATTTAAAACAGATGGCAGGCGCACACTGGCACTGTGTATTAATGACAAAAGTGTCTATCTGAATTTTCTTAAAGTGTTGCTGATTTGAAGCTTCAGGGGACTTAAATATAATTTATCCTTTTTTGCTTGGGTCTTAGGGGAGCACACAGAAGGCTTGGAATGCTAATTCAGAATTAATGACTCCAAAGACATGTACAGCTGTTAAGGAGAGAGAGTATAAGCTGCCAAATATCTAACCCTAGGCTGGAGGTCAGATACTAGGATTCTGCTTCCTGACATTGTCTTCCAGCTTCCCACCCTCTTTCAGCTATTCTGTTCTCTCCTTGGGATGTTTATGTCATTTTCTCACTCTTTAGAGACAGCATTGGTGCATATCCCCGTACTGTGATAATTCATTTTTCCCATAAAAAAAGATTAGAAGAATAAGGGACTGTTTGCAGGCAAAATGCGTGTTGCCAGTATTTCTCTCCTTCCCTTCAGCTATTAAAGACCAAAAAATGTGTGTTTTAGTGGAAACTCAAAAATTCTAGGATTTAGCACAGGGCCTGGAACATAGTAGATACTCAGTAAATCTTGAACAGATGATATTTCCTTCAGTTAGACTTTCCTTAGCTTATTTGGGCTCACTGGTAAATTTTTTGCTCACTTATTTATTCATCCATTCACCCAAAAGATATTTCTTGAGAGCCTATAAAGCACTCAGGACAATATAAAGGGCTTGACAAATATTTTACCTAGACACATTCTATCTACAAGATTGTATTTGCTACAAAAATATTGTTTAATTTTTCAAGCACCTTTTTCCCATTTGGCAATCAGTAGTTTTCTCACAACACAGGATACTTATTTTGCTGATGAGACCAAGAACCATCCAGATGGCTTCCGTCAAGTGGTAAGTTAAGCCTGCTTAAATTTTTGGCCTGTGATGTGGCCATTAAAGAGGATAGAAGATACTTGAGGGACTTGTGAAAATGCAGACCTCTTGACCCTACCTGCAGAGATTCCAATTAATTTTTTGAGAGAGAAGCCAGATCATCAGTATGGGTTTTTTTTTTTTTTTTTTTTTTTTTCATCTCCCCAAGTGATTGTAATGTGCAATCAGGGTTGAGAGCTACTGGATTAATGGACAGGAAAGAATGTTAAAGGTAAGTGCTCATAAAATTGCAGCATGCATAAACATTAAACGAGAGCTTCTGGCTGCAGGGCACTGTGTGAGGTGAAGAAAACTTGTAAAAGGTTTTTGGAGCAGAAGGATGATGTGACTAAACCATATTTCTTTATATTTATGTCTTGCCAATTTAAAAGTTATAAAATTAATGCAATATCCTTGAAACAGATCAATAATAAGATGTCAAATGAGAGTTCCACTTTACTCTTATTCTACTATCCATCTTCCCTGAAGTAAGCACTGATGCCAGTGCAACAAATATGTTTCCTAATGAACAAGAAGTTCAAGATAGGGGGTTATGAGAGGACAAAGGGTTAGGAGGTGAATACAAAGTGGTTTCATATGCCAAGAAATTAAAATGGGCTTAGGTGCTCTTTATGCTAATTATATTTCTTTAAATGCATGGAATTTAACACAAATCTATGCTTTTATTTTGTGTTTATATATATCTTGAAATGATTTTTATTTTAGAGCAGTTTTAGATTTAGAAAAGAAATGTGACAATAGTAGAGTCCCAAAAAGCTGCACCAGTTCCCCCAACCATCTTAAGTTAGCATGGTAGATTTGTTGCAATTAATGAAACAATATTAATACATTATTGTTAACTAAAGTTCATCCTTTATTCAAATTTCCTTCAGTTTTACCTAATGTCCTCCTTCTGTTCCAGAATCTCATCCAGGAAACCATAGTACATTTGATTGTCATGTCTTCTTAGACACCTCTTGGCTGTGACAGTTTCTCAGACTTTTCTTGTTTTTGATGACTTTGACAGTTTTGAGGAGTACTAGGCAAGCATTTAGTAGAATGTCCTTCAGTTGGGATTTGTCTAATGTTTTCTCATGATTAAGTGGGAATAATCAATTTTGTGGAGGAAGACCACAGAAATGACATTCTTATCACTTGTCAAGGATACAAACTATTAAGCTGACTTATCACTAATGATGTTGACCTTGGCTACCTGGCAGAGTTAGTATTTATCAAGTTCCTCCACTGCAAAGTTTCCATTTTTTCTTTTTTTTCCATACCGTGCTCTTTGGAGGGAAGTCAGTATGTACAGCTTACACTTAAAGAGTAGGGAGTTATGCTTCACTGTATACAATTTATTTTGAATTCTTCTGCATGGAAAGACTCCACAGATTACCCCTAGCTCTCAGTCAAAGCAGCATGGTGGGAATTCACTTGCAGAGATTTGCCTAGTGCCCTCGAGGTGAGTGCTGCCTCTCAGAATATTGGTGCCTGTATCTCACTGCTAGAACAGGCATCAGAGAGATGCACACTGTTGTGTTTGTTGGGCTTGATGCCTGGACATGTAAATTTAAGCTGAGGTTCTCCATACAGTGTGTTGGTTACCATCAAGCTCCAGATCAGAATCCACTTCTCCTGGAGTCTTTCCTGCATGACCACCTGCCTGAACCCCACTGTGAAGTGTTGTGTCCATCTCCTGTTGGCCAGAATAATTATCTTTTATCTCCTTTGTGTCACTTACCACATTCTGTCTTCTAGTATTATTATTTACATTGCAACTCTTCACCATTCAGTCTTTTACAAACAGAAACTACTTTCACAGCTTCATCTTTTGTTTTTTTGTTTTTTGTTTTTTTGCAGTGCCTAGAACATTGCCTTAGTTAACACATGGCAAGACAAATATGGTTTATGTTTTGTGTAAATATAGATATTACAAACTGATGTGCCTACAGATTTATTGTACCTAAAGCAAACAATTCAGTGGCATCTGGTACATTCACAATCTTGTACAACATCTAGCGCATTTGAAGCATCTACTTCCAAAATATTTTTGTCACCCAAAAGAAAACATGTCCTTTAGCATTGACTCCCCATTTCCCCCTTCACCAGCCCCTGGCAAGTGCCAGTCTGCATTCTGTTGCAATGGATTTATCTATTCTGGATATTTCATGTAAATGGAATCATATGTAACTTTTTGTGTCTGGCTTCTTTCGCTTATCACAGTGTTTTTAAGGTTCATCCACATTGTAGCATGTGTCACTATTGCCTTCCTTTATATGGCTGAGTAATTATTCCACAATTTTGTCATTTATTGCAGGTATATTACATCTGCCCTGATTTTACTGCTAGATGGCATTACTTTCCTGGGTGGCCCATACTGGTTAGTGAAATTAACTAAAAGAAATTATAAAATTATATCAGTTCAAGGACTGCTTTCACTGCAAAGCTGACTGATGCCTAAGAAATTTTGGGTTCTTTGACTCTATAGCATACAATATGTCATGGATCTGGGCATTACATGTGATTATAGGCAATGGCGATTTCCAGGGAAGTAGATAATACTTCTTATATGTGTTTCGTCATGTTTATCTCTTTCATATTTAAAGAATTATTATAATATAAATATTTCAAATTAAGCTGCCAATGAATAATAATATCTCCATCAAGACTGGGAAAACAAGATATTAATACTATATAGAGGATTTTGTAATGTCACTGTGATATCTATGTGAGACTTGGCTTAGAGATCTGGCTCTCTAAACCAAGATTAGCTAAAAGACCATAGGCAAGTTGTTCAACCTTATGGGGCTTACTTAATACTTTGGCAAGTGATGAAAATAAATAACACCTTCCTTCCAAGGTTATGAGTACCAAATGAAATAATGTCTGTGAGGATGCACTGTAATCTCGAAAGCACTGTATTAATTGTTACTAATGTTGAGAATTTAAAAATTGCACTCATTAGTATTTATCATACATAAGATTTTTGCTGTGTATGTGTGTTTTTCTGGGACAGAGTTTCACTCTGTGGCCCAGAGTGGAATGCAGTGGCATGATCTCAGCTCACTGCAACCTCCACCTCCAGGGCACAAGGCAATTCTCATGCCTCAGCCTTCCAAGTAGCTGGGACTACAGGCCAGGTGTGTGGAACCATACCCAACCATTTTTTGTAAAGATGGCGTTTCATCATGTTGGTTAGGCTGGTCTCAAACTCCTGGCCTCAAGTCAGCCACCCACCTCGGTCTCCCATGTGCTGGGATTACAGGTGTGAGCCACTGTGCCTGGCCAAGATGTTGCTTTCTATTTAAGGTAGGCAGTATAAATAAGCCCAGGGCTTATAATAATTTTAACACCTTAAAAAGCAATTCCAGTTTGAGCATCCCTCCGAGACTACCATAGGAGAGGATAAGTTGAGAAGATTCTGTGAGAAAGTTACAGAAATTTTACTTTGACTTGACTGAAAATACATTTTAGTATGAAAACCATTTGTTCCATCTGGTGATAATGATCCAGAGCCTCTTTGCACCTTCAGTGCTCAGCACAGAGCTTGAAATACTGTAAGCCTTAAATCAGTATATAATGATGAACAAATAACTGCCTTCCATTTCCTGTATTTCTCTCTTATTTGACCAGGCGTTTCTTCAGAGAAAAGATAGTTGTATTGTTTAGAGAATTCTCCTTACCTAATAGCGCCTGGCCCTCAAAAAAACAAAACAAAACAAAACAAAAAAAAACCAATGTGTTTACTGAATGCATAAATGAATAAATAAATACTAGGTTGTTGCAAAAGTAATTGCATCTTTTCCATTAATGGCAAAATGCAGAATATTTTAGGTTTTATTTAGTTTATGTTTATATAGTTTATGTTTTAAAATTATTACCAGCCTACTTAAAAGTTACATATTTTCTCCTAGTTGACCTAATTTTTTAAAGTTGCCCAAGAAATTAACATCTGTAGGCATTCTTTGACAGATAAAACCAAAACAAAGGAGTGGTATTCACAGTGAGGTTTACAAATAATTCAAATGAGGTAAATTTCTCAAAATGTAAGCAATACAGAGTTCTTTGCATTGTGTAGGAAGTACTGGGACCTTGAAAGCAAGACAGTGGAGACGTAGGAACACCTAGATTAAATGATATAATGTACACAAAGCTGTCAATTCAGCACCTGGCTTGCAGCACTTTTGGGCTAATTGGGTAGGTAAAGACCAGACAGATGCAGGCTGGCAGTTCGGCAAGCTGAGTGAGGACTAGATATGTGTTCCCACACACCCTCTTGGGTGGCAACCTTGCCCAATGAACAACCTGTGGAACGATTTTTGGAGGCCCTGGAGCTAGCTGTTGTCATTAGATAGCATGACACAGAGGTCAAACTGTCTCTGGCTTACAAACTGATACCTAGTAACATAGTAATCTTTCTGGACCTTGATTCCTCACTTGTGAAACGAGACAATGTTAATGTTCACCTCACTGGGTCATTCTGCAAATTAAATGGTGACTGCAAGGAAAATTAATAGAACAATATATGGCAAATGTATATTTTCCACAAAATGTTAAGTATGATTAATATTACCCAGATAGACAAGTTCTCAGTAAGAGACAAGGCAAAATCACACACTCCAACCCTTCGATGGGCTTAAGGCATAAGATTTAGGGTGCTGAGGCCTTAAGGAAAGACTGTTCTCTGCTCAAAGCTTTCTGATAGGAATACTGTGATCATGTGGTCTTACAGAGAATGCTTTTGAGAACCGTCCAAATTTAAGGATGTGTGGAATTCTTTCTTGTAACTCTGTGCTCTTATTCCCTATCTTCATTCTGATGTTAAATAGAACATTTTTGGTGATCTTATGAACTCATAAATTGAAAATAAATCTTGGAACTCCAAAATCACTTAGCTAAAGGAAAAAGTCAAGCTGGTAACTGTGTCAGACAAACCTGCCTCCCATTTTATTCCTAAACAAGATAGCTTCAAAGATTTTCAAAAAGTTACACACCTCCCTCACAACTGGCTCACTAGAAAATTCCTTGTCAGCCCCAAGATCTTTATCCTAAAATGGTTCTGTTGAATTTCACCCTGACAAGGTAAATTGACAGCTTATCTTCCTAGGTATGAAGGCTAGAACACAAAGGCTATCTTCACAAGGCATAGAACCTTAAGTCATCCTTCCACTCACCTGAGGCAAAGAACAAATGCATATCTGGTTGCTTTCTCTGGTGTAAAAATGCAGTTTCACTGAGCTAGACAAAGGCATAAGTGACTATTCTTCTACCCTTCTTTCACATGTAAATTGTGTGTTTGGTGAAAGGCTGATCAAAGACTCAAAATAATGAAACCATTTGTCTTTTACCTACCCATAACTTGTAAAAAATTTCTTCCTCTTTCCCCAAATCCCCCCTTTCCCCTTTAAATATTGAAGCCCTCAAAATCATCTTTGAAGAAAGGCACAAACCTGCTTTCAGGGCACATGTCCTTAACCTTGGCAAAATAAACTTTCTAAATTGATTGAGGCATGTCTCAGATACTTTTTGGTTTATAGAAATAATGGAAATGTCTATAGATCTTTGCTCTTCATCCAGCCTAGCCAGTTGATTTGTTAAGATTAATAGTTTACACTGAAGTCTGAAGTCAGATGAGGTAGTTTTCTAAATCTTTTTCTCTGAGATGATTACTTATTTGTCCTTTCCAAATACTGAAATCCTGAAGCATACTCTCCTGCATCTCTTAAAGTTGCTGTCACCTGCACATTATTATCATGAATATTTCTGTTCCCAGAATGGTAAGAAATACAGCAAGCATAGGAATTCTTGGATTGCATTCAGCAAGATTTTAACTACCAGACTTCTTCATCACGGTCTTAAAAAACAATTAATAGAATTTTTTAAAGAGCATTTTATGTCCAGAGTAAAATCAGTGCAAAGTACAGAGTCCTGTATATTCCTTCCCCGAAAAGCCTCCCCCACCATCAGCATTCCCCACTAGAGTAGCACATTTGTTGCAACTGATGAGCCTACACTGACACATGATTATCACCCAAAGTCCATAGTTCACATTAGGGTTTCCTCTTGGTGTTATATATTCTACAGGTTTGGACAAATATACAATGACGTGTATCTGTCATTACAGCATCATACAGAACAGTTTCCTTGCCCTAAAAATGTCCTGTGATTCACCTGTTTATCCCTCCCTCCCCTTATGCCCTGGCAACCAATCACTAATCTTTTTCCTCTCTCTGTAGTTTCACCTTTTCCAAAACATCGTGTAGTTGGAATCACATAGTATGTAGTCTTTTCTGATTGACTTCTTTTGCTTAGTAAAGTGCATCGAGTTTCCTCCATGTCTTTTCATGACTTGACAATTTATTTATTCTTAGTGTTGAACAATATTTCATTGTCTTGAGATACCACAATTTATCCAGTCACATCTTGGTTGCTTCCAGGTTTGGGCAATTATGAATAAAGCTGCTATAAACATCCATGTGCAGGTTTTTGTGTGGACATACATTTTCAATTAATTTGAGTATACCAGGGAGTGCAATTGCTGGATTATATGGTAAGAGTATGTTTAGTTTTGTAAGAAACTGCCAAACTATCTTCCAGAGTGGCTGTACCATTTTGCGCTTTTCAATGAATGAGAGCTGTTACTTCACATCTGTCAGTATTTGGTGCTGTTAGAGTTTTGGATTTTAGCTATTCTAATAGATGTGTAGTGCTATCTCATTGTTTTAATATGCAATTCCTTAACGATGTATGATATTGAGCATCTTTTCAATGGCTTATTTGCTATTTGTATGTCATTTTTGGTGAGGTGCCTGTTTAGATCTTCTGCTTCTCTTTTAACTAGGTTCATTTTCTTATTATAAGTTTTATCACAATCTTTTTATTTTTGTAATTTCTTTGTTTTTAAAGATGGAGTCTCGCTTTATTGCCCAGGCTGGTCTCAAATTCCTGGGCCCAAGTAATCATCTCGCTTCGGCCTCTCCAGTAGCTGGGACTACAGATGTGCACCATGACTCCCAGCTCATCATGGATTTCTTTTTTTTTAATTGTGAAGACTTTAGTAAATGAGGACAAGCACAGAAAAAAAAATCTATAATTCAGAAATAACCAAAACATTTTGTTTTATACTCTGGATCTATTTTCAGTGTACATATATGTAAATATTGTTCTATGTCATATATTAAAAAATGGGATAATGTTCAACAATACAGAAGCCCTACAGTGGTTTATAAATGTTTTCCTGATTAGCAACATTTGTAGAGGTCCATGGTCTTCTTCGCCATCATTTCATGCAGTTCTAGATGCTTCCTGTATGTATTCCTTTGTTTCAAATTATGCCAAACTCTTCACTGTGGCAGAACGATTGAGGTATCCTTCAATCATTCTTCCTTGAAAACCCACAATGAAGTCAAGCAATGTAAATACAGTGTGAAAAGGTTTTCTCTAAATCTCTAACAGGTTTTATCAAAGAATTTTTTAAAGTGTACCATAAGCTGTTCCTAATTTACATTTTTCTGACTTACAGCTTGGAGTAGTTTAGGGTTTAGAGAAATCTAAGTTAAAATCCTTAGATTTAGGTGGGTTTGGGTGGGTTTAGGTGGTGACATATTGCTACTTAACCTGTCCAATTTTATTTTTCTTACATTTAAAGATGGGAATAATAACATCTAATTTGTAGGCTTGTTGGAAGATAATGGATAATAACCAATGACAGTCTAATTCAGTTCAGTGCCTGGCATCTAGTGACCCTTCAGGATTGCTAGCAGGTATCATGTGCAAGGATGCTAGGGGGTACTAAAATCTGAATTGGCATTATTATGAGTGATTGCCAATGCTATTCATTCAATAAATATTTCTTAATTATCTTTTGTGTCTATACAAGTGTTTGAGTACTATAGATACTGAGATAGAAAAAACTAGAGAGATCCAAGATGGCTGATCACTAGCAGCTGGGGATTGTAGCTCCCACTGAAAGCGCAGAGAATGAGAGGACGCCACACTTTCAGATCAATTTTTGCTGCTCACGCACCAGGTGATTCCCAGTGGAGGAGCCCCAGGGGCTGCCAGTGCAACTCTTGTGGCCGGCGAGGCAGTTCTTAGTGCAGTCAGAAAAGCACTATCAATCTTAACGCCGCTGTTTTGGCCGGGGCAGTGGGTTGCTCAGATTTTAGCGCCAGGAATCAACAAGTTGGACATCCATTCAGAAACCCAACTATAAAGACGGTAATTATAAAGACCACAGATGGATAAATCTATAATGAAGGGAAGAAACCAGCCTAAAAAGGCTGAGAATACCCAAAATCAGAACGCCTCTCCCTCTACAGGGGATCACAGTTCCTCATCAGCAATGGAACAAGGCCTGATGGAGAAAGACTGTGTTTCATTAGCAGAAGCAGGCTTGAAAAAGTAGATGATAAGAAACTTCTGGGAATTAAAATAACTTGTTCTAACCCAATGCAAAGAAACTAAGAACTTTGAAAAAAGGTTTGACGAAATATTAACAATAATAGACAATTTAGAGAGGAATATAAGTGAATTAATGGAGTTGAAAAACACAACATGAGAACTTCGCGATGTATGCACAAGTTTTAACAGCCGAATTGATCAAGCAGAAGAAAAGATATCAGAGGTCGAAGACCAGCTTAATGAAATAAAACAAAAAGACAAGATTAGAGAAAAAAGGATAAAAAGGAACGAGCGAAGTCTCCAAAAAATATGGGACTATGTGAAAAGACCTAATCTACGTTTGATAGGTGTACCTGAATGTGACGAAGAGAATCAATCCAAGCTGGAAAATACGCTTCAGGATATTATTCAGGAAAACTTTCCCAACCTAGCAAGGCAGGACAATATTCAACTCCACATAATACAGAGAACACCACAAAAATATTTCTCAAGAAAACCAACCTCAAGGCACATAATCGCCAGATTCACCAGGGTTGAAATGAAAGAGAAAATACTGAGGGTAGCCAGAGAGAAAGGTCAGGTTACCCATAAAGGGAAGCCTATCAGACTCACAGCAGATCTCTCAGCAGAAACCCTACAATCCAGAAGAGAGTGGGGGCCAATATTCAACATCCTTAAAGAAAAGAACTTTCAACCCAGAATTTTACATCCAGCCAAACCAAGCTTCATAAGTGAAGGAAAAATAAAATCTTTTGTGAACAAGCAAGCACTCAGAGATTTCATCACCACCAGGCCTGCTTTACAAGAGCTTCTGAAAGAACCACTACAAATAGAAAGGAACAACCAGTATCAGCCTTTCTAAAAAATACCAAAAAATAAAGAACATCAACATAATTAAGAACTTGTATCAACTAATGGGCAAAACAGCCAGCTAACATTAAATGGCAATATCAAACTCACATATATTATTATTAATTGTAAATTTAAATGGACTAAATCCACCAATCCAAAGACACAGACAGGCAAAAAAAGCCAAGACCCATTGGTATGCTACATCCAGACCCATCTCACATGCAAGGATACATAAAGACTCAAAACAAAGGGATGGAGAAAATTTTACCAACCAAATGGAGAGCAAAAATAATAAATAAATAGCAGGAGTTGTAATTTTCACTGATAAAATAGACTTTAAAGCAACAAAGATCAAAAGAAGCAAAGAAGGATATTACATAATGATAAAAGGATCAATGTAACAAGAAGAGCTAAAGATCCTAAATATATACGCACCCAATACAGGAATACCCAGATATATAAGACTTATAAAGAGACTTAGACTCCCACACAATTATAGTGGGAGACTTCAACATCAATATTAGACAGATCAATGAGACAGAAGGTTAACATCGATATCCAGGACTTGAACTCAGATCCGGAACAAGTAGACTTAATTAACATTTATAGAACTCTCCACTTTAAATACACAAAATATACACTCTTATCAGTACCACATCACACCTATTTACAGGTTTAAATGAAATATTGGTTGGCTGCTTGTTAGTTATTTTCTTCCCTCGTTTTTTTTTTTTTTTTCATGTCTTTATTATTAAACACAATTACAGGCATACCCATTTTTAGACTGCATTCTACCCTGGGCAATAAAGCAACACCCCTGTTCTCTCTCCCTCTTCCTCTTCCCCTTTCTTCCTCTCCTTCATTCTTTTCTTTTTTTTTTCTTTTATTCTTTCTCTTTCTTTCTCTCTCCTAAAAAAAAAAAAAAAAAAAAAAATTAAAATAGGCCGGGCATGGTGGCTCACGCCTGTAATCCCAGCACTCTGGGAGGCCGAGGAGGGTGAATCACAAGGTCAGGAGATCAAGACCATCCCGGCCAACGTAGTGAAACCCCGTCTCTACTAAAACGCAAAAAAAAAAAACCCAACAAAAAAAAACCTGGCTGGGCGTGGTGGCACACGCCTGTAGTCCTGAGGCAGGGGTGAGGCAGGGGACGCTCAGGCAGGGGAATCCCTTGAACCTGGGAGGTGGAGGTTGCAGTGAACTGAGATCATGCCACTGCACTCCAGCCTGGCGACAGAGCATGACTCCGTCTCATAAAAAAAACAACAACAAAAAAAACTTTCTTGTCCTCAAGAGGCTCACTGTTCGGTGGGCAAGGTAGAGAAGTAAAGCACCAGCTAGAATGCAGTGCAATGGACACTAGGATAGGTTGTGCATAGGATGTCAAGATGCTACGAGGGCATGCTTGTTTAATAAGATGGGGCCAGTTTTCCAGAGAATGCCATAATTAAGCTTGACTTGAAGTATAACAGGTACTAGGTAGACAGAGGTGTCATGGACGGGTAAAAGAACACAATCTACTTGAAGAACTGTAAAAGGCTCTGTATGTAGGCATTACAGGAATTATTAAAAACTATTTTAGGCAGCTAGAGAGGGTAAGAGTCCTCTGTAAGGCTTTTTCATTTAATAAAAAAGCAGCCCCCCAAAATTTCTTTTAACAAAAAGAATTCTTGGTGTGGTGTGCTTCCCACACACCAAGAAGCAATCAGTTGTGCAGTGACATTAGCTGGGTATCTTCCAATTCAATTCTGACAGTATCCACCTGGGGATAACATCAGATGCCACAGGTTGAGGGCGCAGTCCTCAAGACCATCCCCTCCTCCCACCAGTTGAAAGCCCCAGCCTTTAGAACTTCTGACCAACCAGCTTCAAGTGGGGTTTCTATGACTGTCTTTGAGTTAAGTTAATTTGCTAGCGTGGCTCACAAAACTCAGGGAAAGACTTACTTACTTAGGTTTAGTATAAAAGATATGAATGATACAGATGAAGAGATGCATAAGGCAAGGTATGGGAAAAGAGATGCAGCCTTGATGAACCACCAATCAGGAACTTCTAGGTGTTCAGCTCCCTGGAAGCTCTCCAAATCCTGTTCCCCGCGCCTTTATGGAGACCTCATTGGACAGGCATGACTGAAAATGGACAATCTGTTAAAATGTGATTCGACAAAGAGTATGAGCTAATACGAACATACTCAGTGGAGTAACCCAGCAGGGCCTGTCTGTTCAGATTCTTCTTGGTCTCTGTTTGCACCATGCCTTCCTTCATGGTATGGGGCAGGAACACTTCTGAAATGGAGGTCTTGTGACCTATGATCAGACAAGGCAGGTCAGAAACCAGCTCCAGAAACCAGGAAAAAGTTCCTGCCTTGGGCAGAGAAAGGAGCAGGTGAAAGGAGGGCAAGAAATGGTAAGAGAGAAAAAAAGAAATTGTTTTCCAAGGCCTGCTTCTGAAGCCTAAAGCATTACAACAAGGGCTGTGGGAGTCATGAGCCAGGAACCGTGGATGACCTAGACAGACAGACAGAGAGATAGGTAGATATAGATATAATATATAATAGTATTGCAGTCGCTTTCTTCTCCCCTTTTTGTTTCAGTTGGTAAAGTGGTTAGGATTGGCTGAGTCACACAGTTCCCTCACCTACTAGTTGTGTGATTGTCTGAAAATTATTTATCAACACTGTACCCACCCATAGCTTTTGAGAGCATGAATTGAAAGTGAGGAAGCATAAAAGATGCTTAGCACAGTGCGTGGGTAGAAAGCTCTCAATAAATTGATCTATGTGATGCTAACCAGCTTGGGAGGCCAGAGATAAGGCTGAATAATTTTCAAAGCACTACATTCTTTCCTCCAAGTTACTGCAGCTTGAAAATTCTGTGTTTAATTGATAATTTAATTGATGGTTGTTTTATCTCCCAAGATCGCAGGAGCCCCGCGTGTTTTGCTCAACCGTTGCCTCTCTAGCCTGTACCAGGAGTGCCTGGTGCATTGTAAGCAGTGACCGCGTCACAGGTCATCAACACGTAGAGGTAATGTAAGTTCCAATAGTAAACACAAGGGGGTAGTGTTCTCCCACCTATCTTCACCCTCGCTCCATTCAGAAACTTGATTTTCTGCAAGTGCGTTATTTAAAAGTAGTCTTAGGAAAGCAGGCTCAGTCTTACTCTTTCTTCTTCACTACTGCATGGAATATATATATATAATATCTATCCTATATATAGGGCCAATCCAAGATCATCTGATAATTAAATTTGTCCCATTGCTGAGCAGTTTGCCCCCTAATCTAATGCAATCCCACAATTTTACAGATGAAGTAATGACTCAGAGCTGTTAATAACTTGTCCAATATTGCCACAAAATCTGTATTCTTTTCATTGAGTCACACATATGTATATATATATATATATATATATATTATAATATACGATACATATCCTTTCTATAGAAATAAACATGAAACCCAAAAGCCTAACTGTATTTGTACCCAGCACATGTTAATAGAAAGTTTAAACCACAAAACATTTAAACCAAAGCAATTTAAGCTCATTATCCCTATTTATTGGATAACATAAGACAAAATTATATTGTAGGGCACTGTGCAATACACTTTGATGTGTGCCTGTATTCCCTGCTACTCAACAGGTGAGGCAGGAGGACTGCTTGAGCTCAAGAGTTTGAGTCCAGCCTCAGCAATGTAGCAAGATCCAGTATCTTGGAAAAAAAAAAGATTGCAATTCAGGTGATTATCTGTGTCCTCTAAAATACTAATTTGCTTTGTTAATCATGATGGACCCTTTCCAAAGGTAATTGCTAATCCGGAAAACTTCATTCTACAAATATTTATTGAATGCCTTCTAGCTGCTAGGGGTTTATTTGGGTGCTAGAAATTTAAGTTAGAAAGATAGACAGGGGTCAGGTATGGACAACCAGTGTTTGTACTTGTGGATATTCTGTCAGGATAGGGGAAGGAACATACCTGCCTGCGGAGACTCAGCACCCTTGGAATATTATCTTAGAAATGTTTAGCTTTGTGAAGATGAAAGGAGATTTAGACATTATCTATTGGAAATTCAGATGGCTAGAGGGACCATGTAGGTAACATAAATAGAGGAAGTGGGCCAGCTGGGGCCTGCTGTTAAGCAAAGAGCACGTATCCAATGTAAAGGCTGCTCCCTTCTCATCAGCTCAGGCTCCAATTTTCTTCTCTTTTTCTCTCTAACAACCAAAAGTAAGACCATTTCCCCACCACACACTCATACATATGTCATCTCAAAGTCACCAAACAGAAAGAACAGCTCTGGGAGAGGTGGATTCAGAGGGCACAAGGAAAACCACCTTGTCCTCCATCTTCCCACACCCTCAAATATTTTTGAAAACAAACCTTCAACCCAAATTGTAATAAATATTAAACAACACATGATGATAACATGAGCAACAACCAAAGTGATGATGTTGATGAGGTCTCCTGTCCTGCTTCCTCAAAGGGTTTTCTTGGCCATTAAAGAGCTTCCTTCCCTAGATCTGGTTCCTTTAAATCTGCCAGATTTCACCAGGAGCAGGGCCTGAGTCATAGCGGTCTTCAGGTGCTATCAGAAGGGAAATGAGGTGGGTTAGTAATGCCTTCTTCACCTGTCATTTGCGAATGTGAGAAGAATGTGCAACTGAGGCAGGCACTTTCTGAGGCCAGATTTTTCCAGGGAAGTCAGGTGTTGATTTTTCAAGAGAAGCCAGACATCTGGAGTTTTTGGGAAATCTCCCAATTTTAAAAGGTCACCAATTTTTGAGAATTTTTAAAGTGCTGTAAGGGCCAATCCAAGCTCATCTGAGAATTAAACTTGTTCCATTGCCTAGCAGTTTACCCCCTACCCTAATGCAATCCCCTAATTTTACAGATGAGGTAATGACTCAGAGCAGTTAATAACTTGTCCAATATTGCCACAAAGTCTGTATTCTTTTCATTGAGTCATCAAGTAGCTACAAAATGTGGAGAAAAGCCTGTGAACTATTGAGACAACTACTGTCAACTTTAATTTAGGATTGAAATGAGTCATGCTACTTGGCAATATTTGTGCTGAGATGATTTAATAGCCTGTGATTTATATGAACAATGAGTGTAGTACCTAATGTGGAAAATGTTAATTGTCACAGAGGGACTAATGAGAAGATGAAAAATATGCCACTCTGACTGTAATGGATTACAAGATGGTGCTATCAAAGGTGAGTAAGTACAGACACAACAGCCTACTGGAAAACAGCTGCAGGGTAACGTCACAAGAAATTCTGGGCAAGTCAGATATTCTGTTACTTCTTAAATCTAATAAAAGATGTGCATATGGATTTTACCATTAAATTAGGAAAAATGGTTCAATATCACATAGGAAACATAATAGACATGTAGGTATGGGGAAGGAGCTCAGGCAAATTAAGGGACAGAGGTACATTCAAGAGAATTCAGTTGGGGCCTCAAATTCTGGGTCTGATGTATTTCAATGGTCATTTCTTGGAATTTGGGAATACAAAATTTTGGTAGCATTTAGAAAGTACGATTTCTTTGATTGTTCATTACACGTGGCTAATTCCCATGTAAAACTGACATTCTGAGAGGAAAGCCAAGTGCAGATATCACCATCTGGTTTTGCTAAGTCTTGGCTCACATTTCGCTTACTGCCTTCAGATGTGTTAGGGCAGGGTCTATTATCCATCTTGTTCGTTATCATACTCCCAGTTTACTTCCTGGCACTCAAAAGGCTCTCAATAACTGTTTGTTTAGTTGAGTTGAATTGGCTTAACTGGAATTGAAGAGCCAGAAGCAATTGGAAGGGACTTTAGAGCTAATTCTCATCATCCACATGTATTCACACACCCCTCCTAGTACCACACACTTCCCCTCTCTCACATGTCCACCTCAATTCATGGAGAAATCCAATGTGCTGTTGTGCCATATTCAGCAAGCAGCCAAATCTAATTCAGTGCTACCACCCTACATCCTGTTCAGATGATGCCTAACCCCAAAATAGATTGTCATAATGTTCTTGGTCAGAAGCCTATAATTTTAAAATGAGATTATATGGGATTCATTTAAGTTTTAATATAACCATAATAAGTATTAATAACACATGCTTTATAATCAATTGGTGTTCTTCCCCAAAGAGCTCAACTCTGTTTCACATTTCTTGTGATATCTTAATACTTACAGATGAACTTTAATAAATCTCTCTCCTCAAAAGGGCAAAACAACCTTTTAGCTTTTGTATTCGTTTGTTCTCATGCTGCTGATAAAGACATACCTGAGACTGGGAAGAAAAAGAAGTTTAATTGGAATTACAGTTCTACATGGCTGGGGAGGCCTCAGAATCATGGTGGAAGGCAAAAGGCACTTCTTACATGGTGGCAGCAAGAGAAAATGAGGAAGATGCAAAAGCGGAAACCCCTGATAAAATCATCAGATCTCATGAGACTTATTCACTACCACGAGAACAGTATGGTGGAAACCACTCCCATAATTCAAATGATCTTCCACCGGGTCCTCCCACAACACATGGGAATTATGGGAATACAATTCAAGATGAGATTTGGGTGGGGACACAGAGCCAAACCATATCAGCTTTATAGAAGTTTCCCAACAACAATGTGCTCCATCTGCACTGAGTTGGAAGAGCAATGAACTTGAGAATTTTTATTTATTTATTTTGAGACAGGGTCTCACTCTGTTGCCCAGGCTAGAGTGCAGTGGTGTGACTGGCTCGCTGCAACCTCCTCCTCCCAAGTTCAAGCAATTCCCATGCCTCAGCGTCCCATGTAGTTGGGACTACAAGCATGCACTACCATACCTAGCTAATTTTTTGTATTTTTAGTAGAGATGGGGTTTTGCCCTGTTGAACTCCTGATCTCAAGTGATCCACCCAGCTTGGCCTCCCCGATTGTTAAGATTACAGGTGTGAGCCACCATGCCCAACTGAACTTTGGGATTTTTGATCACTGGTCACCCATATAATTTTGGAACAGAGTTTAATTCCAGAATACACACCCTCTATCCATCCAAAATGGGCCTTTCTAACTTGTTTACATCATGGACTTCCACACCTTGAAAACTTTGGATCTTTTTATTCATTCCTCCAATAATTGAGTTCCTAATATATACCAGGTACCTCACTAGGTGCTGGAGATACAATGGTAATCATGATAGAGACCTTCTTGGTTTCACGAAGCTTTTAGTTAACAGAATCAATGGAAACAGCAACAAAAAATGCAAGTTGCAATTAACATTATAAAGGAAACAAAAAGGACTAAAATGGGGGAATAATGGGTAGAGGGAGGCTGAGTTTAAATAGAATAGCCTTGGAAGACCCCCGGGGGAGGTGACATTTAAGCTGAGAACTTTGCAAAAATAGTGAAGAGCTTTCTAGGCAAGAAGAAAGGCAAGTGCAAAGCCTTCCACGTCCCTGGCTTGGTGCGCAGAGAAAAGCCAACATAGCTAAGTATAGGGAGGTATGGGGAGTGTGGCATGAGATGATACAGAGAAAGGCAGGGGCGAGGTTATGACAAATTGTGGGCCATGGCCAGAGGAGTTTAGGTTTTGTTTTAGTGCTCTGGGAATTATTGAAAAGTTTTAAGCTGCAAGCAATATGGTCTAATTTAATTTGTTGCTGTTGTTTGTTTTGAGATGGAGTCTTGCTCTATTGCCCAGGCTGGCAACCTCCACCTCCTGGGTTCAAGTGATTTCTCCTGCCTCAGCCTCCCGAGTATCTGGGATTATAGGCACATGCCACCACACCTGGTTAATTTTGTATTTTTAGTAGAGACGGATTTCACCACGTTGGCCACGCTGGTGAACTCCTGACCACGAATGATCCGCCCACCTCGGCCTCCCAAAGTGCTGGGAATACAGGTGTGAGCCACTGTGCTAATTTAAGTTTTGAGAAAAACATTCTTGGTGTTTTATGGAGAACAGATGGGAAGAGGTTAAGAGCAGAGGGAAGGAGATCAGTTAGGAGACTTGCACAAGGAGTGGGGAACAGGAGATAGCAAGATGGATTGGGGTGTTGTTGAAGTGCAGATGGGAAAAAAGGGTGGATTTTGATGAGATAATTGAAAGGACTTGTTGATGGATTGATGTGGGAGGTAAGTGATGACTCCTAGATTTTTGGCTTGATGAATGGAATGGATGAAAGTCTAATATAATAAAACCATAAAGTAGAGTTCCCTACTTAAAGAGGGAGAAAGGAAAGAGGGGACTGGATCCTGACTACTGGGGCATCTTACTCTCTTCTGGCTACCCTGGGTCTTCCTAGAGTTTTTAGGTCGTGGTTCTCAAATTTTAGAATGCTGAGCCACTTGGAAAGTTTGTTACAATGCTGGCTGTTGAATATAATGTTCCTGGAGCAGAGCATGTGGGGGCAGATGAGACCAGAATGGTTAATAAAGGTTTGTCTGGTGACTAAAGAACTATAGACATACTGCTTTCAGCTAACCTTAGAATTAGGTGTAAACCCCCGAAAGCAATTGGCAAGCAGTTAGCTGACAGAATATGGCTTCTTTTTATAAACTTAAGAAAAAAACAAAGACAACTAAGGTAGCCTTTTCTTTTCACTTTATGCTTCTCCATTCTTCACACACTACTGAAATAAGAAAAAAAAAAAACTGATGTCTTTTATTTATATGGCTAGAAACTCTGGGTAGTTCTTCCTTTTGTTAGGATGAATTTTACTTTCTTAATAATCTTACTATGGAATCATCTATAACCACAAGAACTAATTAATATGAGTGTGTAAATGTGTCTCTGTTGAAGGAAGCAGCACAATAGGGCATTGTACATATAATTGGTATATCACTTGAGAGGTACACTTACTGCAAAGAAACAAACTGGATTTAGCTATTTTTCCTTTATCTGGATGCCTTATTTGTATTGGCTTTATCCTGATCAAATATTCTTTCAATTTGCACTTTCTGACTTTATCAAAATAAATAAAGGTGAAGCAGAAACTTGCAAATTAATTCATTGAGAAGATCAACATCAAGAGTCAGAAATGGTAAATCAGCCCCAAACAAAGCTGGCTATGCCTTTTTTCCAAATAAGTTTAATCAGTCTCTACTGGTGTTTCTGCTGTTAGCAGGTGACAGCCCAGCCCAACCAACCATCCCGTTCAATGATTTGCAAAACCTGCCTGGTCCTGCTGCGAGCAGGTCCTGCTCATTATCACTGATTCGTCTTTTGAAAGACAGTGTTTCCTCTCTGCTGTTATACTTCTCTCTCCACTCTCTAAATTGCGTTTCACACTTATGCAATTCATGTGACACTTGCTACATCCTGCTTAGCGGTTAGTGTGTCTTTCTTTCTTTTATTCTTTTTTCTTTTTTGAGACAGAGTCTTGCTTTTTCACCCAGGCTGGAGTGTAGGAGCACAATCTTGACTCACTGCAACCTCCACCCCCCGGGTTCAAGTGATTCTCCTGCCTCAGCCTCCTGAGTAGCTGGGATTACAGGCATCCACCACCATGCATTGCTAATTTTTGTATTTTTAGTAGAGACCAGACTGGTCTCGAGCTCTTGACCTCCAGTGATCTGCCCGCTTCGGCCTCCCGAAGTGCTGGGATTACAGGCATGAGCCACTGCGCCGGGCTGCTAGTGCATTTTTTAATCTCTTCTGCTAGACATTCCAGTCATTCCCCAAGGTCTAGTCCTAGGCCTGCTGCTTGGGCTTCATCCCACCTCTTTTACACAGAAAATTTTCAAAGCATACCTCTAACCTTTACTTTTCCCCTTGGTTCCTGACCTGAATTTTCAACTGTTTGCTGGGTACTTCCACCTCAAGATCCACGTGTTCAGTATTGAACAGTTCACATGCTGCTACATTTTCTCTCTCTGTTAATGATCACCATCCTCCTGGCTGGAGACACACAGACTTCTCATGTCTCTTTCACTCCATATCTAATCAGTCACTTTGTCTGATTGATTTTCTCCGTTCTCATCAAAATGACTTGTTTACCCACTGACAAATACACCTTGCACTTTTCCACTGCAAGTATTAGTACCTTCAGGTTAATATAACCAGACTACTTTCCTTCCTGCTTTTTGAAATTCTCCAAGAAGTCGTTCCAGCCCCACCTATAAAGTCAGGCTTCACCTTGCCAGCTTCTCTCTCAAGCATTCCACTTTTTTTTTTTTTTTTTTTGAGACGGAGTCTGCACCATCTCGGCCCATGGCAACCTCCACATCCCAGATTCAAGTGATTCTCCTGCCTTAGCCTCCTTAGTAGCTGGGGTTACAGGCACATGTCACCATGCCCAGCTAATTTTTCTGTTTTTTAAAGCTAATTTTTCTGTAGAGATGGGGTTTTGCCACACTAGTCTTGAACTCCTGGCCTCATGATCCACCCGCCTCGGCCTCCCAAAGTTCTGGGATTACAGGCATGAGCCACCTCACCCAGCCTGCTCCCCTTCTCTGAATTTCTCTAGCAAGGGTTGACTTCCTTTATCAAAATAATAATGTACCTTTTTCTTTTGAAACAAAGTGATGACACACCTTTTCTTATTATAAGGTTATAGTAAAGGTGTTTTTGAAATCTTTGTCATTTGCATGGCTACTTATACACAGAATTAGATTGTAAATTCTGTGAAGATAGGCACCATGTCCTAAAACATCGTTGCACTATGCACAGGGCCTATACAGACTAGATACTCAGGAATTGTGGTTGATTTATTTGTATTAGATTTAGCTAGCATAGAGATGAAAGAGAGCCATGCATTGTAGTTCACTTTGCAATTTAGTCATTCATTAAATTGCCTTATTAAACACAAATAATTTCTTTTCTAATATATTGCTAATGAAATGTTTTTATCCCCTGAGTAATTGAAAAGATTATAATAGTATGATAAAAACTATAGGATGGGCGAGGTGGCTCACACTTGTGTTCCCAGCACTTTGGGAGGGCAAGGTGGGCAGATCACAACGTTAGGAGTTCCAGATCAGCCTGGCCAACATGGTGAAATTTCATCTCTACTAAAAATACAAAAATTAGCCAGGTGTAGTGGCAGGTACCTGTAGTCCCAGCTACTCAGGAGGCTGAGGCAGGAGAATCACTTGAACCTGGGAGGCAAAGATTGCAGTGAGCCGAGATCATGCCACTGTACTCTAGCCTGGGCGACAGAGCAAGACTCCGTCTCAAAAACAAAAAACAAACAAACAAAAAAACTCTACAAAAAAAAAGACTTCTGATAATATGTTTGCAGAAACTTTTTTCCCTATTGTCTTATAAGGTCTATTCAAGATCTGTAGGCAGTGTGATTTTTTAAAAAAATTCTTTCTTCTAAAAAAAACCCCTGGAATACACGTACAGAACATATAGGTTTGTTACATGGGTATACGTGTGCCATGGCAGTTTGCTGCACCTATTGACCGGTCCTCTAAGTTCCCTCCCCTCACCCCCAACCCCCCAACAGGCTCTGGTATGTGTTGTTCCCCTCTTTGTATCCATGTATTCTCGTTGTTCAACTCCCACTTATGAGGGAGAACATGTGATGTTTTGTTTGGTGTTCATGTGTTAGGTTGCTGAGGATGATGGCTTCCAGCTTCATCCATGTCCCTGCAAAAAACATGATCTCATTCCTTTTTATGGCTGCATAGTATTCCATGGTATATATGCACCACATTTTCTTTATCTAGTCTGTCATTGATGGGCATTTGGGTTGGTTCCATTTCTTGGCTATTGTAAATAGTGCTGTAACAAACATATGTGTGGATGTGTCTTTATAGTAGGATGATTTATAATCCTTTGGGTATATACCCAGTAATGGGATTGCTGGGTCAAATGATATTTCTGGTTCCAGATCCTTGAGGAATCGTCATACTGTCTTCCACAATGGTTGAACTAATTTACATTCCCATCAACAGTGTGAAAGTATTCTTGTTTCTCTACAGCCTTGCCAGCATCTATTGTTTCCTGACTTTTTAATAATCACCATTCTGACTGGTGCGAGATGGTATCTCATTGTGGTTTTGATTTGCACTTCTCTGATGATCAGTGATGTTGAGCTTTTTTTCACGTTGGTGACCACATAAATGTCTTCTTTTGAGAAGTGTCTGTTCCTATCCTTTGCCCTTTTTGATGTTTTTTGTTGTTGTTGTTTTTTTTTTTTTTTTTTTTTTTTTGGTAAATTTAAGTTCTTTGTAGATTCTGGATACTAGACCTTTGTCAGATGGGTAGATTGCAAAAATTTTCTCCCATTCTGTAGGTTGCCTGTTCACTCTGATGATATTTCTTTTGCTGTGCAGAAGCTATTTAGTTTAATTAGCTCTCATTTGTCAATTTTGGCTTTCGTTACTATTGCTTTTGGCTTTTTTTTTTTTTTTGAGATGAAGTCTCACTCTGTCACCTAGGCTGGAGTGCAGTGGTATGACCTTGGCTCTCTGCAGCCTCTGCCTCCTGGGTTCAAGTGATTCTCCTGCCTCACCCTCCCAAGTAACTGGGACTACAGGCATGTGCCACCACACCTGGCTAAGTTTTGTAATTTTTTGTAGAGACAGGGTTTCACCATGTTGGCCAGGCTGTTCTCAGACTCCTGACCTCAAGTGATCTGCCAGCCTTGGCCTCCCAAAGTGCTGAGATTATGGGCATGAGCCACTGTGACCAGCTGCTTTTGCATTTTTGTCATAAAGTCCTTGCCTGTGCCTACGTCCTGCAGAGTATTGGCTAGGTTTTCTTCTAGAGTTTTTATGGTTTTGGGTTTTACATGTAAGTCTTTAATCCATCTTGGGCTAATTTTTGTACAAGGTGTAAAGAAGGGATACAGTTTCAATTTTCTGCATATGGCTAGCCAGTTTTCTCAGCACCATTTACTGAATAGGAGATCCTTTCCTCATTGCTTGTTTTTGTCAGATTTCTCGAATATCAAATGGTTGTAGATGTTTTGGCATTATTTCTGAGGTCTCTGTTCAGCTCCATTGGTCAGTGTGTCTGTTGTACTAGTAGCATGCTGATTTGGTTACTGTAGCCTTGTAGTATAGTTTGAAGTCTGGTAGTGTGATGCCTCCAGCTTTGTTCTTTTTGCTTAGGATTGTCTTGGCTATACAGGGTCTTCTTTGATTCCATATGAAATTTAAGATCTTTTTCTAATTCTGTGAAGAATGTCAATGGTAGTTTGATGGGAATAACATTGAACTATAAATTACTTTGGGCAGTATGGCCATTTTCACGATATTGATTCTTCCTATCCATGAGGATGGAGTGTTTCTCCATTTGTTTGCGTCGTCTCTTATTTCCTTGAGCAGTGGTATGTAGCTCTTCTTGAAGAGGTCCTTCACATCCCTTGTTAGCTGTATTCCTGGGTATTTTATTCTCTTTGTAGCGATTGTGAGTGGGAGGTCATTCATGATTTGGCTCTCTGCTTGTCTATTGTTGGTGTAAAGAAATGCTTGTGATTTTTGCACATTGATTTTGTAAGCTGAGACTTTGCTGAAGTTGCTGATTAGTTTAAGGAGTTTGGTAGTGTGAATTTATATTAGTTATCTCTTAAATAATGCTGCATGACAAACAATCATCATACCTCAGTGGCTATGACAATAAACATTTTTGCTTGCACATAACTGTGTAGGTTAACTGGGTGATTCTGCTGATCTGAGCTGGTCTCAGTGGGCTCAATTGTGCACCTACAGCCTGCTGTGGGGATAGTTTTGCTGATATTAGCTGGGCTCAACTGGAGTGACTCAGGTTGGCCCTCAATGTCGTTTCATCCAGCAGGCCAGAGCCGAGGCTCGTTTTTGTAGCAGTGCAGGACTTGAGAGAGAGCCAGATGGAGGTATAACCCCTTAAGGTCTAGACTCAGAATTGGCCCACTAACATTTATCTTCCCTACTGGCTAAAGCAATCACAAGATGATGCCTGACTCAGAAGTATGGAGACAGGCCCTGTTCTTGATGGAATGAGCTACAAATTCACATTGCAAAGGATATGAAAACAGTGGTGGTAGAGAAAACCCAGATATTTTTACAATAGATCTACCTCAGAGTTAGACAGACCTGGTTTCATAAACAGGCACTGTTTACTACTTGCCTGATAATTGGGCAATTCATTTAACCACTCTGAGCCATTTTTTTCTCAACTGGAAACAGGTATTATGAAAACTGAATGAAATAATACATACACAGGGCCTGGTATATCATAGGAACTAAAAGATTTCAATAAATTTTCTTACAACCTTCCCTGCAAAGAATTGCTCTTAATATTATGAAAATTAAATAATTGTATTTAAATTTAATTTGGAGAAACAGAATACTAAAACTGAATACATACTTCAGAAAATAATGAGATAAAAGTTTGAGCAGTCATTTGAAAAGATTTTGAATAAATTAACTGGCAAACTAAGGTCAACATTATTAAGACCAGTAGATCCAACTGACCCAATGGGATTCAAAAAGGGAAGGTCATAAAGTCTCTGGGTCAGACCATCCGGAAGTTATCACCTCCTTGTTTTCATACTCCACATCTGGTTGGGAAACAACACCAGTAACTCTTCTCTCTTGTCCATTCTCCACATAAACATTTATTTCTATCCCAAATATATTCTCAGAAGAAGCCCTAAATGGTCAGAGAAATGCCAACCTGCACAGCAGCACTCAGCTAGGGAAACTTGATTTCAGGGATAAAGTATTGGGTTAGGTGTGGGGCCATGATGGTTCTGCTCATGGCTGCTGGCTTTGTTCATAGGAGATGCTTCATAAATACTAACTGAATGAGTCTCCCAGAGGAACAGCAACAGATGTAAACAACAAAGGTGATATACAATGAACAATCACTCATTCTGCAAAGCTTTATTAAGTTTCTACTCTGTAGACATAGGCAGAGTGGTAAATGAGACAGACTTAGTGCCATCAAACAGATTACACTCTATGCGTTCAAGGGAGGAGTATTTGTATTTTCTGCTAACATTTATTGGGCACTTACTATGCTTCAGCTATTGTGCTAACCCTTTAAACATTTTATCCCCCCTCCTTTTTTTTTTTTTTTGAGACAAGGTCTTACTGTGTTGCGCAGGCTGGAGTGCAGTTGTCATGATCATGGCTCACTGAGGCCTTGACCTTCTGGGCTCAAGCAATCCTCCCACCTCAGCCTCCCAAGTAGCTGGGTCTGCAGGCGTGTGCCACCAGGCCCAGCTAAGTTTTACATTTTTTTTGGTAGAGACAGGTTTTCACCATGTTGCCTACGCTGATCTCAAATTCTTGGGTTCAAGTGATCCTCCTGTCTCGGCTTGCCAAAGTGCTGGGTTTACAGGCATGAGCCACTGCACCCTGCCAGCTAAGCATTTTATAAGTACAAATCTCATTTAGCCTCCAAAACACCTATGAAGTATTATTATCATGTTCATTTTATAAATGATGAAAATGAAGTTCTGAGTTATTATACAACTTGCCCCAAATCACCCAGCTAGCAAGAGGGGGAGCTAAGCCTTGAACTCAAATCTGCCTGATGTATAAACTTGGGATCTTAATGACTATCACTAGAGTGAATGGGAAGGCTTTGCGAAGAAATTGAGATGTTTGTTTTATTTTTAAGTTTTAAATTATTTTTATTATGACAATTTGAAACAGAAAAAGTCAAGAAAATTATCCATTGAACACCTATATGTTACTACCTAGATTCTAGATTTAACATTTTAGTACATTGCTTTATCATGTAACTATTCATCTGTCTATCCCTCTCTCTAACCATTAATTATCTTTTGTAAATGCTTTTCAAGGGAAGTTACAGATATCAGTACAAGTTGGGATTTGAATTAGACCTTCAATGATGCTGTTAGATCTCCATAGGCAGAAGACAGAAAGGAAGGGGCAGCCCAGACATGGGAAAGAGTATAGGTGAAGGAACAGGGGTAGGAATGTGCACAGTGACATCATGGCACCTAATGGGCTCACTGCAGCCTCGAACTCCTGGGCTCAAAAGATCCTCTCACCTCAGCTTCCCAAGTAGCTGGGGTTATAGATGCTCACCACTATGTCCAGATAATTAAAAAAAATTTTTTTTTTAGAGACGGGGTCTCACTGTATTGCCTGGGCTGGTCTAGAACTCCTGGCCTCAAGTGATCCTCTGGTTTTAACCTCCCAAAATGTTGGGATTACAGGCATGAGCCATCATACCCAGCCTCAATCCATGTTTTTTGAATAGTACTGGTGATTTTATTTTATAGAAGAAAAATATGAGGCTTGAGAGGTAGAATGTTAAGAAATGTGCTTAGTTTGTCCTGCTAAAAAATGGTAGAAATGAGATTTTTCTTTGGTTTTCTGATTTCAAATTCAATGTCTTTCAGTTATACATGACTCCAGAAAGATACATGGGTTGAAATGATTACATAGCTTTGAGTCACAGTAAATGAGAGAATGTTAGCACCACAGACTAAGTGACATCGGAGAAGAGAACCTTGAGAGTTGTTGAGATCTAAGAGCAGATTGTAGTGATGACTTGAGTTCCTGATATTTTAAAATATGGAATGATGGTATAGGAAGAATGCAAGGAAAAATATTCACTGGGTGTCTGGCAAAAAGAATTGGAGTTCAGAGGGAGGTCAGAACTGGAAAGGCACTGCTGCTTGTGTTAACACTGCAGGTATTAGCTACAGTCATGGGGCTGAGATGGAGATACACATTAAGAAGGAACCGTGGAAACAGGGGTTAAATTCTAAGAAAATGCTCACAGAAAAGAGTGACTGTTGAAAAAGGAACCAAAAAAGATGAAAAAGAAAGTGGACTCTGGTCTGGGCACAGTGTCTCATGCCTATAGTCCCAGCACTTTGGGAGGCCAAGGCAGGAGGATCACGTGAGCCCACAAGTTTGAGACCAGCCTGGGCAACATGGGAAAACTCCGTCTCCACAAAAAATACAAAAACTAGCAGGTGGTGGTGGTGGGCGGCTGTAGTCCCAGCCACTCAGGAGGCTGAGGTGGGGGGATCACCTGAACCTAGGTGATCAAGGCTGTAGTAAGCTGAGATGGTGCCACGGTACACCAACCTGGGTGAAAGAGTGAGGCTCTGTCTCAAAAGCAACAAAAGAAGAAAGAAAGAAGAAGAGACAAAGAAGAAGGAAGGAAGGAAGGAGAGAGAGAAAGATAGAAAAAAGAAGGAGAGAGGAAGAGAAGAAAGAAAGAAGAAAGCAAGGAAGGAAGGGAGGGAGGGAAGGAGAAAAAGAGAGAAAGAAGGAAGGAAGGGAGGGAAAAAAAGAAAAAGAAAAAGGAAGAAGGAAGGGAGAAAGAAAGAGACGAAGGAAGGGAGAGAGAAAAAGAGAAAGAAAGAGAAAGAGAGAAAGAAAACAAAGAATCTGAAAGGTGCCCACAGGACATGATCTTATTAAAGAAGTCAGTTGAACAGGAGTTTGAGAAGGCAGTTCTTCAAAAATTTGTTTCTTGGTATCTAAGGAAAAAATTTCACTATTTCCCTTTCCACATATTGCCCTAATCTGTACAACTGACAGTGTAAAATACTTGCATCTTATTTATGCTGTTTGTAGTTAATCCTCAAATCTTAATTAGTCACGAGAATAAAATTTCAAATTCTGTTTAGGCAAAAGCCTCAAGGACTCGTCCTCAATCTCCAACCTTCCTATAGCTTCCATTTTGACCTGGACACCCCAAATATTACTTATCTGTAGCCAATGTTCCTGTTTTTCTCTGCTGAGTCCACACATCCTTGTTTGACCAAGTAACAGGAACAAACAATTCCTTTCATAATGGATGTACCCTAAGGTGTCAGCCTTCTTAGAATCCTATCTGAAAATTAATTCCACTGAACCATGATGCAATAGGATTTTAGTTAACACACTTGTTATTTATTGGCTACAAATGCTGGGGATTTGACAAAATATGCTGTTCCTCCAGGCCAGAATAGTACAAATAGTACTCAATTCTGAGTATGGAAGAAGAGGAAGAGAGTTACCAGGTCAGCTGACCACATCAGGGAAAGGTTACTTAATTAATAATGATGTACCAATAATGCCATGTCCCTGTTAAAGAAAAAAATATTCAATGACATAAAAAATTATTCAGTGGTAAGGAAGACTTTATTCAGGATCATTGAGACAGATACAAGGACCACTACAATGAAGACCTGCAGTAGGGTAGAGAGATGGACTCTACTCTGAATACAGCAGAGGGGAATGGGAATTTATAGCCAAGGAACAGGGTATGGGTTTCTAGCTAAATTAACCTAATAGGATTCTTACTAAAGACAGGCTAAGTGATTAAATAGCACCTGGAGGACAGTGGAGCATGAGGAACCCTTGGATGATCAGTTGTCAAGGGAGGGAGGTTATTGCCAAACTAAGCCGAGTTCTTCGATAAATTAAAATTTACAAGGAAATACACAGATGGTCTTCGGAGAAGGCTCAGGAGCCTGATTAAAGTTTGGCCAAGCAAAAAATCTTTGTCATTCCCCAATATTTTTAAGGTAAAAGACTATTAATACTGATAGGAATAATGTTTTTTACACTCTTATGATATGCAAGGCATTGAATTAAATACATTCTATAGATTAACTCATTTTGATTCTCACAAGGACTCAATGATGAAGGTTTAATTTTCATTCCATTAAGTAATATCTTTTAGACAGATGAGGTTCTGACTAGCACTTGGAAAAGCTGGATATCTGGGCCCATTTCCTTACCAAAATCCTGGCTTCTAAGCATCACTTTCCAGTAGAATTTTCTGTGATGAAGAAAATGTTTTGAGTGCTGTCCAGTATGGTAGACAGCCACATCTTGGTATGAAGCACATGAAAGGTGATTAGTGCAACAGACTAGTAGCAGAAAACAAAAAGGCAAAACACACACAAGAAGCCTGAATTTTAATTATGATTATAACTAATTAACTAAAATGTAAATAACCACATTTTATAGCCATGTTGGGACTCTGCAAATATAGCACATTTCCATCACTGCAGAAAGTTCTGTTGGACAGCACTGTTTGGAAGAAATATTGCTTCTTCCCTTTCCTTCTAGGTTGGATTCTAGGGTTCCACCATTGCTTTGCTTTTCTTTTGCACAGCGATAGCAGTCCAACTTTCTTCACCTCTCCTGGCTTCCCCAATCTTCCAACCTCAGTGAAAGGAGATTGCTTTGCTTTGTCCATCTCCCTTTCCTCCACTTCCATGCTGCCCACTCCCACATCAGCAGCTATGTCAGGTCTTGAGTGTGGAACCAACCCCAAAGGGTAGGTACACAGAAGTGACCTGTCTATATCTGGCACTGCCTGGACACATTGCATTTACCATCACAATTATCAACCTACAATTACTGAACTCCTAAAGGATGAAAATCATTCTGTCAGAGACAATCAGGCACATGAAATCTCTTCTAATAAAACAACATCATCAATGACACAGCATTGAATAAACATAGTATTTGCTTTGGTCTTTGCTGGAGCCCCCGTAAGTGGTGACTTAAGACGAAAGGAAGGCTTGTGTGGTGTCCTATTCTCCAAGACGTTTACAACTGTTGTCCTACATTAGTTAAACGGAAAATGAGACTTATTTGCCACTCAAAGCAATGTTTAACTAAAAGAAGCATTTTTCTGAAACTCAAAGCTTTTAACCCAAAGACCTTCACAGCTGAGAGTTCAGGGCTCATGGCAGTCTCTACATTTATAGGTTCATTTTCAATGCTAATGATTTCTTTTACATGCTGTATGTGTTCCTTCTGTTGTGTGTTTTAAACATTTATTCACTAATCATCACTTAGATCTAACCTAGGGTTTTTTTGCAAGTGAAAATAGGACTTAAATTCAGATTTATAGTTAAAGGGCAGGAAACTGAGAGGAGCGGGAGGACTAAAAATAGCCAGAGGGTAAAATAAGAAAGGAATTTACTGGACTATTTTAAAAACACCCTGGGTTGCACAGTGGCTCATGCCTGTAATCCTAGTGCTCACCGAGGCTGAGGCAGGAGGATCCTTTGAGCCTAGAAGTTCGATTCTGCAAGGAGCTATGATCGCACCACAGCACTCTAGCCTGAGAGACAGGGTGAAAGCCCTTCTTTAAAAAACAAATAAAATGAGACTCCTTCTCTAAAACAATAACAGCAACAAAACAAACAAACAAACAAATTAAAAACACGGTGCTGCGGCAAATATTCTCTACTGTTGATCAGTAACTCTTTGTCGGGTGGATCACAAGGTCAAGAGTTCAAGAGCAGCCTGTCCAACATGGTGAAGCCCCATGTCTACTAAAATAAAAAAATTGGCCAGGTGCAGTGGCAGATACCTGTAATCCCAGCTACTCAAGGAGGCTGAGGCAGGAAAATCGCTTAAACCTGGGAGGCAGAGATTGCAGTGAGCCGAGATCACACCATTGGACTCCGGCCTGGGCAACAGTGCGAGACTCTGTTTCAAAACAAAACAAAATTCAAAAAGTCTAATTTATTTTGAAATTTTGACATACAACGAAATCACCAGGGAATCTTGCAGAAAATGCAGATTCTGATTTTGAGGCTCCGCGGTTGGGCCTGAGATTCCACATTTTTAACATGCACCCAGGTGATCACCTTGCTGTTGGTCTACCGGCCACTCTTGGAGAAGTGAGGACGTTGACTCCAAGATATTGGAACCAGACCTTGTCAGTTCAGAGGCCTTGCTTCTGACAGGAAAGTTCGTCTGGAACCTGTCACACGTGGGGTACGTCCTGGTAGCTCCCTCTTCAGGCTTTGAGTCAACGTTTGGGGAATTGTATCATGTACTGGGCGCCTACACCTCACTCATTTCTTCCTCTCAGCAACAACATGAAGTGGGCGCTATCATCCTTTGTTTTACAGGGAAACCTGGGGCTCAGAGAGTTAAATTGCCCAAGGTCATGTGGTTTTCAGGCATGTTGAACCCAGGTCGTTTTGACTCCAATAGACAACGCTTTTCACTAGCATTCTGGAGCTTCAGTTTCCTGAGCTGTGAAATGGGAAGGACTGGCTAGCAGGGTCCGGATACACCTAAAGAAGGCCTTGTATTTTTTCTCGAGATCCTACTCTTTGACCCTGCGGGGAAAATTTATTTTTGGAACATGGAGCTCCCCTCGGTTTGCCTAGGTCAGGTGCATTCATGGCTCTTCCAGGGGAGGGTCCGGCAGTCCTAGAGACGTCTGACTGGGGACACAGAGAGCTGGTGCCTTACATAACCGCGAAACTCTCTCCTCCGCTGCGCCCCTCACCCCTCGCCTAGCCGCGGCACTTAGACCAGATCCCCGCGCTAAATCCCCTTTGCCCGCCCGGCTGAGTCCCCGGCGGAACTGGCGGAACTGCACGAGCCGCTGCACTTCGAAGACCGAGCACTGGGATTTTCCGCGCCACGCTCCCCTCCCCCGGCGCTGCCCGCTGGGCCCCCGGCCCCAACCCCGCTGGCGCCTCCGCCCAGTCCGCTCCCCGCCCCACGGAAGCGCGGATAGCGGCGCCTGGGGCCGGGGAAGGGGCCACCGCGCACGGACGCGGCTCTGCCGGTGCGCCCCGGGGACATGTCTGCCCGCTACCGCCAGGGCTGCAGTGGTCCGGGCGAGGTGAGGACGCGGGGGTGCTGGGCTGAGCGCGGGTGTGGCGGGGGGCGGGAGGAGCAAGGAGGGGGTGTCTGCGCGCACTGGGAGGGCTGCGGAGCGCTGGAGCGCTGGGCTGTCCAGGGTTCAGTCTAGCGGGCGGCTCCGGCTTCTGGATCCCCAGCACCCAGGCCAAGAAGCTTCTCGACTCCCCCTCTTCCCTCTCCCCGACTGGGCTGTGCAGAGGGCGCGGTGGCTCAGGTGACAAGGGTATCCCTCGAGGAAGGGCGGCGGGACGGCAGTACGCTGGGGCTGTCCTTGGAGCTGGAGGAGGACGGGGATGCCCCATTCTCCGCTGCCCTAGCTCCCATCACACGCCGGGAACCTGGGGCTCTAACTTGTTTGCTTCTGCGCGCAGCTTGGGTTGAGGGGGAGACACGTGCCCACTTACCCTGTCTGGGTTGGGTCTGCGCTGCGGCGGCGTTTTTGGGCAGGTGGCTGAAGAACAAGCGGCTGTGATCTCCACCTCTGTGGTTTTCAAATGCAAACTTCTCGGTGGAATAGAGACCGCCTTTCTTCTGGATTTTATGTTTTTAGTACATTTAAAAAATCTCTCCCCTGTTCCCCGCCTCAGACAATAATATTTATTTCCCATGTGTGTTATGTTAAAAACACACCAGCTTTCAAAATCTTCAGTGGATTGAATTCAATTTCTCAGCTGCTTCTTGTCGACAAAGATAGCAATGATACCTGTATTGTGGACTCGAAAAAGCGTTTGGAGCAAAATTGTGAAGCACAATGCCAATAAGTCCTGAGGCTATTTGGTTAGTCTTGTGTTTTCACACATCAGCATTCTAAACCTCTTCTACTATTTATTTATTTAGAGACAAGGTCTCGCTCTGTCGCTCAGGCTGGAGTGCAGTGGAGCGATCTCAGCTCATTGCAACCTCCGCCTCCCCAGCTCAAGCAATCCTCCTGCCTCAGCCTCTGGAGTAGCTAGGACTACAGGTGCACACCACCACGCCCGGCTAATTTTTGTATTATTATTATTATTTTTTTTTTTGCAGATGCAGGGTTTCGCCATGTTGCCTGGTTGCTCTTGAGCTCATGGGCTCAAGCGATCTGCCCGCTTTAGCCTACCAAAGTGATGGAATTACAGGCGTGAGCCACCGTGCGCGGCCATATATATATATATATATTTTTTTAATGTCGAGTCAGGCAGGTCCTACCAGGACACTGGTTAAACCCTCCCATTTTGAAGAACCTCTAATTAGTTCATCTTACCTGTTTCTTTGCTTAGAGCTGTGCACTCCCGCGGCCTCACCAGCTTAGCCCAGGGGGAAAATATTCCGGCCTTTCAAATTCAGAAACACATTCTCTCCACAGGTGTCCAAACTCACTAACATTTAAAATCATCAGCTAGCTACCCCTGCATGGTTTGTCGCTCTCCCTCCATAAATGTCTTGCCAAACTATGGCTAATGTTGTTTGACCACGCCCCCCATCCCCCAGATGACCGACTGTTGAAGAAATGAAGGATGTAAAAGAGCAGTGGTAGTAATTAGGTGAACTGGATTTGATCACTTGTAATTACAGGGTTTAGAGAAACTTAGAAGCGGAAAGGCTTTAGAGACCATCTACTAAGTTGAAACCCTTCACCTTACAGCCTGGGAAGCCCAGATCCAGGTTGGGAAGCATTGGCTGAATTCATACCGTTAACCGGTGGTGGAACCAACGCTAGCATCCAGGCCTCATTCCCACCTAATTCGGTTTTCCAAGGCATATTGCCTGTAGGCATTTTGAACAAAAATAATATAACTAGCATCACCTAATCATATCAGTTTCCTGTTCTTATTTTTTTATGTTTGTTTTTTTTTTAGCTGATGAGATTTTGAAATAGATGAGAAGTTGATTTAATCAAATTGCTTTTGTGGCACAATTTTTAAAGATGCAAACTTTTAAGTAACATTTAAAATATTTTTATGCAATGAATATGCAGATACATCTCAGGTAACTGCCCAAAGAAGAAAAGTGGTCAAAATAGATGGGAGTAAGTCTACCCTCATCTGTCCTGGGAGTCTTTTCTGATTCTCAGCATCCTCTATGGTAATGATTGATCAGAGGTAAAGACATGAATTATAGCATTTAAGTGGTTTATATGAGGATGAGGACTATTTGTTTTTTGTGATTAATACTATGACCAAAACAGAGCAAAGAAAGGAATTTCAAACTGACTTATTTAACATTGCATTGCACTGCATATTTTTCAATGTAATTCAATTTAGCAGATATTTATTGAGTGCCTACTGTATGCTTAGTGCTGTTCTGAGCATTTGGGATGTGTCAATGAACAAAACAAAGAACTTTGATCCTGTAGAGCTCAAGTTACAATTTATTCAGTAGAAATTTTCCAGGATTTCTTAGGCAGATACAAGAGAATTTCAGTTTTACCTAAGCAGAAAAATAAACATAAGTGATCCAAATTATCTGCCTTCCAATTCCATCATTCTGGGAATCTTATAATCATGGAAAAAAAGCAAACAAATTCAGATGAAGTTACTTTGACTTTTATGAGCTGACATTTTACTGTAAGTTAATAACAGTTTCCATATTTGGTTATTTAATATATGTTCATTTGGAGTCAAATAAATTCCATTTCCTTTATTACAGAGACATCACTATGGTGATTAAACTTGAAGCACAGGATGATTTGTTTTCTTAAGAGTGTTAGTGGTACCATATTAGTATTGGAGACTAAATTAGTTCGTAAGATGTGGCTTTTTATTTATTAATGAAGATGGTGTTCTGTTGTTATTTTGTCTCACTTTACATTTTGTCCCCCACTTGCCTCCACATTCATAGACCACACAGTGTTGTGACTTATTGGTAAATCCATTTCCGCAGTAGTTTTTAATCAGACATTCTAGTTTTAAGCATTTCCTAATTCTCTCAATTGCTTTTTCTTCAAAACAGCATGGTTTGCAAGCTCAGGCATGTTTATTGTTTTTAACAAGGGCTTATCAAAATGAACTTGGCAGTTTTTCAGTCATATACAGCCAAAGAAAAGTATTCAGTGCAGCTTTTGGGGTTGTTTATGCATTCCTCACCTAACCAGTTGCTTTGCTTTTAAAAATTGCTGATTTGGAAGCTATTTTCTTATGAGTACCTTTCCAGTGTGTATAAAAAGTCACCCATTGAAATGGTATAATACTTTAATTGATGAAAACTAAATACACAGTTGAAGATGTTGAGGGCTTTTGAACAGAAAGATTTTTTTCTCTGATAATATTTTTAATTTGCTCTACATCAAAGGACATCAGAAAGTGTCATTATCTAACAATGTCCTGTTTGAAGGTTGTGTCTGTTGAACATGTAGAAAAGAGTCACAATTTCTGGTCCATGCTATTCACCTGGTATAGTTGATTTTTTTTCTTCATTCACCCACCACTGTGCCCAATTAGATACTTATCCTTCCTTCATTTACTGTACATTGACAAGTAGGATGAATTGCTGTAGCCATGTAAGACGTTGCATGTAATTAATTATTTAATTCATGTGCTCATTCATTTATTAATTTAATGATTGTTTATTGAACAACTCCTTATTAAAAGATTTGTGTAAGGATTTGTGTGAAGATTGTGTTTTGAGCATATCTTTTCTGGTGCTGGTGACAGCAGGAGGTATAAAGACACAGAACATGCCTCTGATGCAGCTTACAGCCTGGTATGGAAGAGAGGACATTGTATGACTAGCTATCATACCAATTTTAACTACCATACGAGGTGCATAAGTACTTTGGGAGTTAAAAGGAAGAAGTGAGAGCAGGCACGCATTGTGAACATTTGAGGGTTAGGGAAGACTTTGTAGAGAAGGGCACATTGGAGTTGCTTCTTGAAAGATGGTAAAGCTTCTATGGAGGCAGAGGATATACTTGTCTTTATGGGAGCACATCCTTGCCTCTTTTTGAAGATACATAGACAACTTCCTCTTGGGAACCAGTTGAGACTGTATTGGGTTGTATAATAGACACTTATCACC
Source organism: Sapajus apella (assembly GCF_009761245.1). Lineage (NCBI taxonomy): Eukaryota > Metazoa > Chordata > Mammalia > Primates > Cebidae > Sapajus > Sapajus apella. The sequence continues at coordinate 6,029,835 of NW_022436998.1, forward strand.
TCTCCGCCCCTCTGCATGTATCTGACTCTGTTCTGGGTAATGAAATACTGCCCAACACTAAAACAACTCATTGAGTTAACCAATGCTCTCCTTGCCCTCTGAAACACATCCTGGTTGTTGCACAGACAGAGACAACTGTGGGAAATAGCTATCATCTTAATAAATTGGTATCTATTACTAGGTCAGGTGCATGCTTGCAGTGGTGTTTGGTTATAGTCCAGTTTATACCAGTTGTACTTTGCTATTGCATATTTTTTTTTTCTTTGAGACGGAGTCTTGGTCTGTCGCCCAGGCTGGAGTACAGTGGCATGATTTTGACTCACTAAAATGTCTGCCTCCCTGGTTCAAGTAATTTTCCCATCTCAGCCTCTCTGGTAGCTGGGTTTACAGGCACCCACCACCATGCCCGGCTGATTTTTCTTTTCTTTTTTTTGTAGAGCGGGGGTATCACCATGTTGGCCAGGCTGGTCTCGAACTCCTGACCTCAGGTGATCTACCCACCTCGGCCTCCCAAAATGCTGGGGTGCTATTGTAATTTTGTGATTTAATGAAATATTGCATAAACTGATATAATGTGAATGCTAAACAAAGAATGGTATTTCTGTGCAAACTAAGTTGATTGCCATATGAGGCCATAAAAGTAAGCAATGTTAAAAAACAATATCAACACATGCTGCAACATGGATGAACCTTGAAAACATGGTGGTAAGTGAAAGAAGCCAGATACGAAGACTGCATGTTGTATGATTCATATGAAATATCCAGAATAGGCAAATGCATATCAACAAAAAGTGGATTAGTGATTGCCAGGGAAGTGGGGTAGGGGAAATAGAGAGTGACTGATAATGGATACAAGGTTTCTTTTTGGGGTGAGGGCTATGTTCTGGAGTTAGATAATGGAGTGGTGGTTGCACAACATTGCAAATATATAAAAACCACCAAATTGTATACTTTAAAAATATTAAAGTGAACTTTATGTGAATTTTATCTCTTTTAAAAAAAGAGTATAACACTTTTTACAAAGCAAATGAACAAGCAAATTAGTACTTAGGTGTGGCATAGCGATAAGAGATTTGAAGAGTACAGTAAAAATATCTAGAATGATTTTGCATTCAGGTTTTTTCAAAGGTCCAGTAAGTTCCTGCTCCTCTTTAAGAAATGGAAGCAGGAGATCTGGATGTGGGTTAACTAAGAAAAATAACACAGAACTCCAATCATGACCCAATATCCAAAGATTATGAATGAATTTTTTGTTTATGATACTAGTTGAAGCAAAATGTTTGAAATATGTTGTATCAACTTTTTGACTCTGCTTTTCCTGACTTCTGATTACTGCAGAGAGCTTCTAATGTTTCCATTTCTGAGGGTACCTTGTATATTTTGAAAATAACTAATCTCTGCATCTAGATAGAAATTCCATGTTTATGAGTCTCTTATAGATATAGCATTAGTCACTTAAGACTGTAAAGGAAATTGGAACATAGTTTTCAAACTTCCAAATCACCATAAAAATTCAGCAATTGTTTTCTGCCCAACACCCTCTTCTGGCTCCGTGGTTCATATATGTAAGCAAAGTAGCAACATAAAATGTTAACTATACTAATACTTAAAATTTATCACCCCAAACATTTGTAGACTGTGTTTTTTTTTCAAAATATTCCTGAGCACAATTCATCATTTTGTGGTTTATTTGACATATTATAAATTAGGACCACAAGTACTTATTTTGGGGCCAACTGGTATTGTTTTTGTAATTCAGCTTTGCTTGGTGGAATACTTTCCATGGGAGTGAGTTCATATTTATCTACTGAAACCAGATGTATTTCTTGAAACAGCAATTTCAGCTCTCTGAACCTGTAACTTCAAAGCAGCCACATTCATAGCCTGTGAAGGAGCCACCAAAAAAATAAAAACTCACACTTACAAATAACAAAGTTAAATCTCTTGAGGGAGAACAGAGTGCTGCTGCTTCAGGCAGTGATAGTTCAACCAGACAACTATCAAAAACCACCCTTCACTATCATTATTAAATAGTTATCAATAGGGGTAGTCCAAACTCACAGGCACAAATGATATATAAAAAAATGGTCTGTTCAGGTTGATACCTGACAACCTAGTATCTATAAATCAGTTGATTGAAGACTCCGTATTAATGGTTCTCAACCCCACCTACACATTAAAATCACCTGAGGAAGGGAAAAAAGTACTGGTACCAATGTTGTACTCTGAAAAACTCTGATTCAGTAGGTCTGGGATACAGGGTTAGGGTATCAGTAGTTTTTAAATCTCCCTGGTGAATCTCATGTACAGCGAGGGTTGAGAAACTATGGATATATATAATAATAATTTTATGCTTCCTTAGAAAAAAAATTTACTGAAACACAAAATTTCATGTTGTTGTGGTATCTTCTTAATATATCTGATGGATTTTTTTTTTTTTTTTTGCATTTTCTCTATAGAGGGCCCATTCATTATATGGAAAGCTTTTACCAATAGTTGAATGAATGTTCAGTGATTTTTTTTTTTCTTCTTTGTGGAATTCACTAAGCATATGTTTATAAAATGTCAAAACAACCAAATCAATCAAATTGGTATAATTACTGTCAACCAATGAATTAATTAACAAAGTAGCTTTAAGTTTTTGATGATTGTGGTATGATATGGGTATACAATAATCTGTTTCTTCTAAAATACTTATAGATGTGTCTTTTGTTATGTATTTCTTTAAATTGAATTGTCGACCTTAATGCTCAAACCTTCTCTGAAAACTTTCTCTTTTTATTTAATTGTATCAAATTAAATAAAAAGGGTTTTCTTGGGACAGGGTCTCCTTTCGTCACCCAGGCTAGAGTGCAGTGGACCTATCAGGGCCCACTGCAGCCTCGACCTCCTAGGCTTAAGCAATCCTCCCATCTCAACCTCCTGAGAAGCAGGGACTTCAGACATGAGCCGCCATGCCTGGCCTGACTTTTATACAAGAAAGATATTATATAGGACTCTTATATAAGAAAGATGGGAGTTTAACCCTTGCCCTATGTGACTTCAGCAAAGTATGATTAATTTTAGGATTTTCCATGTCATCAGGATTTGTTGTTTTTGAGAAAGTATGGTGAGGTGACTGATACAGATTCTGAAGATTGATCTAGTGGACTATTTCTACTCAGAATTGACCTCTTTTGTTTTTCTTCTTTTTTTTTTTTCCCTAAGAGATGGGGTCTCACTATCACCCAGGCTGGAGTGCAGTGGTGCAATGATGGCTCATTGCAGCCTTGAACTAGTAGGCTCAAGGGATCCTCCTGCTTCAGCCTCCAAAGTAGCTGGAACTACAGGTATGCACCACCATGCCCAGATAATTTAATTTTTTGTTGTTGTTTGTGTTTTTTTGTAGAAATGGGGTCTTACTATGTTTTTCCAGGCTGGTCTTAAACTCTAGGCTCAAGCAATCCTCTTGCCTCAGCCTCCCAAAGTGCTGGGATTATAGATGTGAGCCACCATGCCAGCCCCTTAATTTTTAATTTTTATTTTATTTTTGAGTCAGAGTCTCACTTTCTTGCCCAGGCTGGAGTGCAATGGCGCCATCTCAACTCACTGCAAACTCCGCCTCCTGGGTTCAAAAGATTCTCCTGCCTCAGGCCTCCTGAGTAGCTGGGATGACAGGCACCTGCCACCATGCCTGCTAATTTTTGCATTTTTAGTAGAGACAGTGTTTCACCATGTCAGCCAGGCTGGTCTCAAACTTCTGACCTCAAGTGATCTGCCTGCCTCGGCCTCCCAAACTGCTGAGTTTACAGGCATGAGCCATCATCCCTGGCTCAGCCCCTAATTTTTTAAGGACATTTGTTCTTATTTGATTTTAATGCTCATGGAGCTTCTCACCCACTGTTACCAGTTGGCTTTCCCAAATTGTGCTTTAACTGTTGATTCTGTAATAAAAAGTAGTATCTTAGTGGATTTTTAGCCAGTAGATTTTAAACAGTATTTTGCAAATTTCTGGGAGTGTGAGGGAGCACCTCTGGAGCTGTTACAGGGCATGAGGGCAATGGGTGGTAAACAGATGTTCAGCTTCCAGCTTTGGGCTCCTTTCTGGTGGCCCCTTCTGCTATCTGTGCAGGTGTGCTACTTTTGATTTCACATATTTGGTTTCCATGTAAGATTTTATTTGGACAAAGGATTTCTTGGCCAAAGCAAGTTTGTAAGTGATTGGGTCACATGTTTCTAAGTTTCTGCTTCCTTTTCTTTGCCAAATTGGGTTTATATTCTGGTAGCTCCTAATTGTTTCAAGCCACTACTGTGCATCTGTGTTGAAAAACCTGGGAAAACTTTGGTTTTATTGACATTATAACTTTGGTGCCTGTGGGGAGAGATAATCAAACGAGCAGTTAGATATTTAGGGCAAGAACTATAGCTTGGGAGTTATCAGTACAGGGACTCAATTCAAGTCATATGTCTCCCTGGGAGAGTTTTAGAGAGAGGTAAGTTGGGTCAAAGATAAAATTGTGGGGAATAGGCCAGGCGTGGTGGCTCATGCTTGTAATCCAGCACTTTGGGAGGCTGAGGTGGGTGGATCACAAGGTCAGGAGTTAGAGACCAGCCTGGCCAACAAGGCGAAACCTCATCTCTACTAAAAATACAGAAATTAGCTGGGCATGGTGGCAGGTGCCTGTAATCCCAGCTACTCCAGAGGCTAAGGCAGGAGAATCACTTGAACCCAGGAGGTGGAGGTTCCAGTGAGCTGAGATCGTGCCACTGCACTTCACCTGGGCAACAGAGCAAGACTCTATCTCAAAAAGAAAAAAAAATCTGGGGAATAGCTATGCTGGGCTAAGTACCCTTCTCAGTACTCACGTTAACCCAATGCACACTTTCGTCAATGAAGTTTGCATTTCATATTTTAATTTTATAACTCCCCCACAACAGTTATACATAACTGCCAAAAGAAGTGTGTGTGTGTGTGTGTGTGTGTGTGTGTGTGTGTGTGTGTGTGTGTGTGTATAGTGTGATGGGATTAGAAAACAGGGCTTAGAAACCATCCAAGGATGCTTACCCTTTCTTTGAAAACCTTGCATCCTACACAAATCACTGGAGCCCCTTCTACATGCAGGTTAAAGTGCACAATGAGAGGATAAACTTGAGTGGTTACCTAGTAGATTTGGCAATGCAGATAGCTGTTCTCGCATTTTTTGACATAAAATTATTTGTTGAGAAATATCAAGGTTTCCATCTGGAGTTCATTTTTGTGTAATGTGTAAGAAAGGGGTCCAGTTTCAGCTTTCTGAGCATGGCTAGCCAGTTTTCCCAACACCATTTATTAAACAGGGAATCCTTTCCCCATTGCTTGTTTTTGTCAGGTTTGTCAAAGGTGGTTGTAGATGTGTGGCGTTGCCTCTGAGGCCTCTGTTCTGTTTCATTGGTCTATATCTCTGTTGTGGTACTAGTACCATGCTGTTACTATAGCCTTTTAGTATAGTTTGAAGTCTGATAGCATGATGCCTCCAGCTTTGTTCTTTTTGCTTAGGATTGACTTGGCTATGTGGGCTCTTTTTTGGTTCCATATGAAGTTTAAGGTGGTTCTTTCTAGTTCTGTGAAGAAGGTCAATGGTAGCTTGATGTGGATAGCATTGAATCTATAAATTACTTTTGGCAGTATGGCCATTTTCATAATATTGATTCTTCCTAACCATAAGCATGGAATATTTTTCCATCTGTTTGTGTACTCTCTTATTTCCTTGAGCAGTGGTTTGTAGTTCTCCTTGAAGAGGTCCTTCACATCCATTGTTAGTTGTATTCCCAGGTATTTTATTCTCTTTGTAGCAATTGTGAATGGCAGTTCACTCATGATTTGGGCTCTCTGTTATTGGTGTATAAGAATGCTTGCGATTTTTGCGCATTGATTTTGTATACTGAGACTTTGCTGAAGTTGCCTATCATCTTAAGGATATTTTGGGCTGAGACGATGGGGTCTTCTAAATATACAATCACGTCATCTGCAAATAGAGACAATTTGACTCCCTCTTTTCCTAATTGAATACCCTTTATTTCTTTTTCTTGCCTAATTGCTCTGGCTAGAACTTCCAATACTATGTTGAATGGGAATGGTGAGAGAGGGCGTTCTTGTCTAGTGCCTGTTTTCAAAGGGAATGCTTCCAGTTTTTGCCCATTCAGCATGATATTGACTGTGGGTTTGTAATAAATAGCTTTTATTATTTTGAGATATGTTCCATTGATACCTAGTTAATTGAGAGTTTTTAGCATAAGTGCTGTTGAATTTTGTCAAAGGCCTTCTCTGCATCAATTGAGATAATCATGTGGTTTTTGTCTTTGGTTCTGTTTATGTCATGGATTACATTTATAGATTTGTGTATGTTGAACCAGCCTTGCATCCCTGGGATGAAGCCTACTTGATCATGGTGGATAAGCTTTTTGATGTGCTGTTGGATTCAGTTTGCCAGTATTTTATTGAAGATTTTTGCATTGATATTCATCATGGATATTGGCCTGAAGTTTTATTTTTTAGTTGTCTCTGCCAGGTTTTGGTATCAGGATGATGTTGGTCTCATAAAATGAGTTAGGGAGGATTCCCTCTTTTTGTATTGTTTGGAATAGTTTCAGAAGGAATGGGCCAGCTCCTCTTTATATGTCTGGTAGAATTCGGCTGTGAACCTGTCTGGAACTGGACTTTTGTTAGTTGGTAGGCTATTAATTGCTGCCTCAACTTCAGACCCTGTTATTGGTGTATTCAGGGATTCAACTTCTTCCTGGTTTAGTATTGGAAGGGTGTAAGTATCCAGGAATTTATCCATTTCTTCTAAATTTACTGGTTTATACACTGAGTTGTTTGTAGTAATCTCTGATGGTAGTTCATATTTCTGTGGAATCAGTAGTGATATCCCCTTTATCATTTTTTATTCCATCTATTCGATTCTTCTTTCTTTTCTTTTTTATTAATCTGGCTAGTGGTATATTTTGTTGATCTTTTCAAAAAACCAGCTCCTAGATTTATTGATTTTTTGAAGTCTTTTTTTATGTCTCTGTCTCCCTCAGTTCTTCTCTAATCTTAGTTATTTCTTGTCTCTGCTAGCTTTTGAGTTTTTTTGATCTTGCTCTTTTAGCTCTTTCAATTTTGATGATAGAGTGTTGATTTTAGATCTTTCCTCACTTCTCATGTTGGCATTTAGTGCTATAAATTTCCCTCTAGACACTGCTTTAAATGTGTCCCAGAGATTCTGGTACATTGTGTCTTAATTCTCATTGGTTTCGAAGAACATCTTTATTTCTGCCTTCATTTCATTGTTTATCCAGTCATCATTCCGTAACAGGTTGTTCAGTTTCCATGTAGTTGTGTAGTTTTGTGTGAGTTTCTTAATCCTGAGTTCTAATTTGATTGTACTGTGGTCTGAGAGTCTGGTTGTTATGATTTCCGTTCTTTTGCATTTGCTGAGGAATGATTTACTTCCAATTATGTGGTCAATTTTAGAGTAAGTGCAATGTGGTGCTAAGAAAAATGTATATTCTGTGGATTTAGGGTGGAAAGTTCTGTAGATGTCTGTTAGTTCCTCTTGGCCCAGATCTGCATTCAAGTCCTGGGTATCCTTGTTAATTTTTCTGTCTTGTTGATCTGTCTAATATTGACAGTGGGTTGTTAAAATCTCCCACTATTATTGTGTGGGAACCTAAGTCTTTTTGTAGGTGATTAAGAACTTGCTTTATGTATCTAAGTTCTCCTGTATTGGGTGCATGTATATTTAGGATAGTTAGCTCTTCTTGTTGCATTGATCCTTTTACCATTATGTAATGCCCTTCTTTGTCTCTTTTGATCTTTGTTAGTTTAAAGTCCATTTTATCTGAGACTAGGACTGCAACCCCTGCTTTTTTTTTGCTCTCCATTTGCTTGGTAAATCTTCTTCCATCCCTTTGTTTTGAGTCTATTTGTGTCTTTGCACGTGAGATGTGAGATGGGTCTCCTGAATACAGCACACTGATAGGTCTTGACTTTTTATCCAGTTTGCCAGCCTGTGTCTTTTGATTGGGGCATTTAGGCCGTTTACATTTAAGGCTAATATTGTTATGTGTGAATTTGATGGATTAAAGATTTAAACATAAGACCTAACACCATAAAAACCCTAGAAGAAAACCTAGGCAATGCCATTCACTACATAAGCATAGGCAAGGACTTCATGGCTAAAACACCAAAAACAATGGCAACAAAAGCCAAAGTACATAAATGGGATCTAATTAAACTTAATAGCTTGTGTACAGCAAAAGAAACAATCATTAGAGTGAACTGGCAACCAACAGAATGGGAAAAATTTTTTGCAAGCTATCCATCTGACAAAGGGCTAATATCCAGAATCTACAAAGAACCAAAACAGATTTATAAGAAAAAAAAAAACCATCAAAAAGTGGGCGAAGGGTATGAACAGACACTTTTCAAAAGAAGACATTTATGTGGCCAACAAACATATGAAAAAATGCTCATCATCACTGGTCATTAGAGAAATGAAAATCAAAACCACATTGAGATACTATCTCATACCAGTTAGAATGGCAATCATTAAAAAATCTGGAGATAACAGATGCTGGAGAGGATATGGAGAAATAGGAACACTTTTACACTGTTTGTGGGAGTGTAAATTAGTTCAACCATTGTGGAAGATAGTGTGGCGATTCTTCAAGGATCTAGAAATAGAAATGCCATTTGATCCAGCAATCCCATTACTGGATATATACCCAAAGGATTATAAATCATTCTATTATAAAGTCACATGCACAGTATGTTCATTGCGGCACTGTTTACAATAGTAAAGACCTGGAAGCAACCCAAATGCCCATTGATGATATACTGGATAAAGAAATGTGGCACATATACACCACAGAATACTACGCAGCCATAAAAAAGGGTGAGTTCATGTCCCTTGTAGGGGCATGGATGAATCTGGCAACCATCATTTTCAGCAAACTGAGATAAGAACAAAAAACCAAACACCCCATGTTCTCACTCATAGTTGGGTGTTGAACAATGAGAACACATGGACACAGGGAGGGGAACATCACACACTGGAGTCTATTGGGGTGTGGGGGGGCTAGAGGAAGAATAGTGGGGTGTGGGGAGGTTGGGGAGGGATAACATTGGGAGAAATGATGAATGTAGGTAATGGGGGATGGAGACAGCAAACCACCATGGCATGTGCGTACCTATGCAACAATCCTGCAAGATCTACACATGTACCCCAGAACTTAAAGTATAATAATAAAAAAAAAATCATCGTTTCCTAACTTTAAAAATCCAGACATTTCCCCCATATTTTAATTCTCCCTTGTGGAACTAGAATAGTGACTGCTGTTTTGGGTGTGATCCCATGGAGGTTTAGGGCAAATCCCCATTCCACATGTGTCTGTAGCTTATTTTCTTTTATTGACACAGATTGTGCCCTCAATGCCAGCCAGCTCTTTGACAAATTTAGTCACAAGGATCACCTGGCAACAGCTATTAACTTAATTAAAAAATTCAAAAACACTCTTAGGAAAAGGCAGAGTACCTAGATAAAGAATAAATAAATACTCATAAATAAGATATTTTACTTGATAATTAAAGTGTTCCAGTGATTAGGGACTGGTTATTTTATCAAAAATTAATCCCTACACATTTTTTCCTTCCTTTTTAACTTGCTGAGATTGACTTCATTATGTTCCACATTCAAAAAAATATATAAAATTTAGACAAACATATATTCTGATTTTATTACAGATGAAGGTCTAACTAAAATTTCAAGTATTGGTCAGTAACTGATGGACCCAAATTGTCATCTCAGAATCTTCCTGGCATATTCTGTTTTCCTTGTCAATTCTTGCGATGGTGGTATACCTAATTGACTGCTAATGCAGGCCCTGTTAAGATGAAGTTTTAGTTTAGCTTTTAACAGCTTTAAGCAGAAGCTGTAAAAGAGACTTTTGATTTAGATGAAATAGAATTAATTACCTTTCAAGCCTCTAACAAAAAATATTGTAATTAAACAATGCTAAAAATAATTTCATGAGTTTACCTCTTCCCAGGCAAACATGTACTGAGGCCCTGCCATCTGTTAGACAGGGACCTTCCTCAAAGGCTTGCCTTTTTTCTGGAGAAGACACTTCCCAGGAGATGGAAGGTCTTTGAGGAAGGGCCTTTGTATACACACTTGTGTGTACAAAGTATTACAGCATTGGAATGACTCCCGTAAGTGATCACCTGCTATGGGAGTGCAGAACTAGAGGCACTTAACATAGCTGAAGTTGGTCAAACCATTAAAGAAATGTAGAAATTCAAGGAGTGAATCTTCCAGGCCGTAGGAGCAACAGGTTCAAAAGCCCTGAGGTGGGAATTGTCTTGGAATTGAAAGCACTGCTCATTTTCGGGTGGTGTGGCATGGCTGACAGGTAGGGAATGTGTGTAGCCAGGGTGCTGGAGAAGGCTGGAGGAGCAGGCAGGAGCGAGAGCATCAGGGTCTTGTACATCACACTGCCAAAGGGTTTTGATTTTGCTTTGGCAGTTTTGAACAAGGGAGTGAGTGGCAATGAGGATTTGGTGATAAAATTAGCTTGTGTTTCACACAGGTAACTCTGAATGGGGTTTGAAGAAAGGCCCCAGAGGGTCTTTTAAAGTGGTGCAGATGGGAAACAAGATTAACGCCTCGTGGTAAGACTTTTATTTGTTATTTTTATATTCCTGGTTCTTGGTGCCCTATAAGGCATGTGGTAGAAAGGTGTGGTAGAAAGTTTGATATTCTGGGCAAGAAATTCAAATTTGTGTATCATCAAACTAAGAAGCTCAGTTGAGATCACTTACCTGAGGAAAAGCGAAGAGTGAGGTATGAAATAGGTTAAAGAACTGTGGAAAATAAGTAGGCTGTGCTCACACTATACCTAGGGCATCTCTCGGTCATTGCACCTTCTGTTTTATTCTCTAATTATCTAGCTATGTTTTGGTCTTTTTCACTGGTCCAACAAGATGGCAAGGACTGTATCTTCCTTATAGTGTCACTGCCATTGCACAATTTTGGATGGTGTCATTTATATGCCTGTGTAGTGTGTCTGCACTGTGAATAGTGCCTGGAGTGATGCTTCAGCTGCCTCTGCTTAACTGGTTCTAGCAGCCATCATGGTACCTGACATATGGTAAAAGTTTAATATGTTTGTTGAATAAATGAATGAATGATGACACAACATATAATGAGTGGTCAAAGAAAGAGAATCTAGCAGAAGGAACTAAGAAGCAGGGGTCTGTAGGAAGGAAAGATAAACAGAAGAGACTCCTATCATGGAAACTCAGGGAAGAACAAGTTTCAGTAATGACAGAGAGGTCAACAGTGCCACATTCTACAGAGACTGGCCAATTAAAAATGCCAGAGTAACCACTGGCAATTAGGAGTTGTTGGTAATAATATCAAAAACAGCCTGAGTGGTGCGGAGGACACAGGAGGCAAATTTCCTTCCATTGAGGTGGGAATGGGAAGAGAAGCGAGGAGATTGTCAGTGTAGACAATCCTTAGAGACTGTGTCTGTGAAGGGAAGAAACCACTAATCAGTGAGAGCCAGAAAGGGTTTTAAGGTTGAAAACGAGTTTTCTTCCCTGCTTTTTCCTTCTCTTCTCTTCTTTTCTCCCTCACATTCTTCATTGCTGCTTTCAAGAAAAGAGACACATGAGTAAATTTATAGGCTAAGATTCAAAATGTAGAAAAAATAAGAAGGGATACTGGCTGGCAAGATTAAATATAGAGTGACAAGTCTGTCTTTGAAAGAGGAAGAAAAAATAAGGATGAATGTAGTTAAGAATAAATTGGAGAAATAGGAAATGCAGGAAAATAATAAACTGAAAGAAAGGAAAGGAAATGGAAGAAAATCCCGTCTAATGGCCTCAGTTCTGCCTACAAAACAGTAACTAACATGTTTTGGACACTTTCTATATCACAAACATTGTTAAAATGCCTTAGGTAGATAACTCACTAAATTCTTGCCACAACCTTGTGAAGATGGAATTGTCCTGATTTTACAATTGAGGTAACTGAAAAACAGAGAAGCTAAGTCACTTGTCTGAGGTTATATGGTGACTAAGAGGCAGAACCAGGATGCAAAGCTGTGTACCATCATGCTGTACTGCTGCAAATGAGGGGCACATGGAATACTTAAGATTTCAAACACCAGTGTGTAAGGAACAGGTGCAATATATTATTGCTGAGTCACACCAAGAACTTAATTTCTGTTGGAATTCATAATTATGTTTTGCTGTTAATCTCCAAGATTAAGAGATTTCCTCTAGCAAAACTTGATTTACCGGTTATAGGAGTGGAAATGTTTGGGTGTTTGGATTGATGCAGAATTGGGGATTAGTAGTTTGGAATAGAGGTGCTTCTAGCAAGGGCGCAATTAAAGTGATGGATCATGAAGTCTAGCAGCCAAGCAGAGGGAAAAGAGAGCAGGACCAGTTAATGGAATGGGCGAAAGTGGCGCACCAATGGGCCGGAAGGTGCAAGGGGTTGAAACCAGGTACAATAAGAGGGAGTTGGAGATGTTTGGAGGATTAAAGTTGGGATTCAAGAAGGATACTTAATTTCCAATAAAACTCTAGATTTCAGAAATGAGGGCTGGCATTTGTGATGATAGGTAGGTAGTACAGTTTTGGGAGTGCATGGTTGAAATGGATTGGAGGTGAATGCTGTGGGACATGAGGTGGTCAAGCTTGAGGCTGAGAATGGCAGAGCTGCTGGATAGCTGCTGACTGGGCTTTGCCTCTCATTGGAGAATGGTGCCTGGTCGTCCTAAGGATGGTCTGCACTTTAGAAGGACACAACCCAAGTGTGGGCACTAACAGGGAAAGATACAAAAGGATAGCTGGTTTCTGATGTACAATAAAGACCACTTGATCATCTCAATAGAACATTGTGTTGTCAAAGGACAGTTGCATAGCTTATATTTTGCATTGCAGTTTTGAAAAAAAAACTTGAAGTATGAATTGGAAAAACAACACATGTCACAGGTAACTTTGGATGCTTTAGCCAAATTACAATTGGAAGAAAAGACTAAATACCCTGATGAAACCTCCTCTTCTTCTTCCTCCTCCTCCCTCTTTCTTAAGATTCTCCTGGTAATGTGCACTGTGACCCTCTCTGGACAGAGAGGCACCTGAAGATCATCAGGCATCCAGATGTGGAAGTCTATTATGACATGTGGGGATGGGGGTCGTGGGAGAAGGGCTGGAAACTTCAGTGGGACTCAGTGTGGTGTCCTCTGCTTCTCTAGCCATGTGATGGGAAACCAGTAACATGTGTTTCCTTTGTACAGCTGTACGTACCATTGTTTCTTTTTCTCCTCTGTCCATGTAGGATTTTAGGAAATCAAAGTTAGAACTGATGTAAGCTTAGAAAGCCCCACATGTGCCGGGCGCGGTGGCTGGTGCCTATAATCCCAGCACTTTGGGAGGCCGAGGTGGGTGGATCACGAGGTCAAGAGATCGAGGCCATCTTGGTCAACAAGGTGAAACCCTGTCTCTACTAAAAATACAAAAATTAGCTGGGCTTGGTGGCACGTGCCTATAGTCCCAGCTACTCGGGAGGCTGATGAAGGAGAATTGCTTGAACTCAGGAGGCGGAGGTTGTGGTGAGCCGAGATCACGCCATTGCACTCCAGCCTGGGTAACAAGAGCGAAAAAACCTCGACAAAAAAAAAAAGAAAAAAAAAAAAAAAAGAAAGCCCCACATGTGATGATATGGAGTTATTGCTCAGGCATAGAATATGTGTACTAAGTCTGATCCATAAGTGCTATGAGTATAAAATGTACTTGGTAGGGTGGTTTGGGGTGTAAGGAACAGAAACCTCGACTTGGACTGGCTTCACTTGGACTGGAATCAATTATAATGGGATCAGGTACAACCATGGCAGAGACGAGGCACTATTGTCAGATTCAGACAGCCTTACTAAGGGGAAGGAGACTTGGCTGGCACTCAAGTCCCCAGCTTCAGCATTTGATAGCAGCATGAACTTGGATGGATTACTACCTTCCAGGAGCCTCAATTTTCTCTTACAAGATTGTTGTGGGGATTGAAAGCACTTTACATAAACTCTGAGTTGCTATACAAATGTGACTTACTCATTTAATAGTAAAAATAATGATAAGGACAACAATACTTCCATTTACTGAGCATGTACATATTCCAGGCACTGGCTGGAGGCTTAACTGCATTCCCTTTATTACTCATTAAACACATAGCAAGCAATGATCGTACTCCAGGTACTCTACTAAGTACTTCATTTCCAATTTCAGTTAAGCTGAGGTCTGAAGCCTTAAGGCTCAAGGGCAGGGGCAGAGAACAGGTATGGTTTCAGTTTCACCCAGGGTTTTTTTTTTTTTTTTTGGCCTGTATTGCCAAGTAGTGGCAGCTGGCCATGGGGCCTTGGACAGTTGCTCTTCTCTCTACCAGGGACTGTCATTTGCTAACTAGTTCAGGGCTCACTGCACAGGTGATTTCCAAAACACAAGTGTATGTGTGCTTTTAAAACATTTGATGCTTTTGTTTCCACAGTTCTCTTATTTTCTGAAGTATGAGCTTTTTTCTTTTTTAAGCTTTTGAAATAGTTGAGGGATTTACAAATGCTTATTGAGTTCTTGAATATGTATTGGCTAATTTGAACCTCATGAAAAAGTGAAGCTTGAATTTGTATTGTGTTGAGGCTTAGTGACCATGGGACCTGTCAGTGAGGTTTGAAGTTAGAAAGTAGGGGACATAATTTTTTGATGTTGCAAATTGCCTTGCTTTGAGCATAATGTGACATGAACTTTTTCCATATTTTTGCTTTGTATTCTAATGATGGTTTTCCTGAAGCAGTTTTGGTAGGTGGGTCAAAGGGATTGAACTTTTTATACAGATTGCCTGATTGGTTTGTGGAAGCTTTTTGGATGGTGACAATGATATATATGTAGTTCTATTTTAGAAATATGCATTTTTCTCTTTGTATGTTTTTTTTTTTTGTTCGAGATGGAGTCTTGCTCTGTCACCCAGGCTGGCATGCAATGGCACAATCTCGGCTCACTGCAACCTCCGCCTCCTGGGTTGAAGCAATTCTCCTGCCTCAGCCTCCTGAGTAGCTGGGATTACAGGCACCCACTACCACACCCAGCTAATTTTTGTATTTTTAGTACAGATGGGATTTTACTATGTTGGCCAGGCTGGTCTCGAATTCCTGACCTTGTGATCCGCCCACCCTGGCCTCCCAAAGTACTGAGATTACAGGTGTGAGCCATCATGCCCGGGCTTTGTATGATGTTTTATATGTCTGGAATCATAAAAGATTTCCAGAAAATCTGAATCGTTCTGTTGCCATGTAACATTCTTTTCCTTGGACCCTCTACTCCCTGCAATGACAATAAAAACGGTGTTTCCATGGTTCAGCCTGTACTAAAACTTGAGGAAATCCAGTCCACATCAATTCCTGCCTATTAGTTCATAAAGTCTTGGGGGGAAACTAAAGTTGTGCATCTGAATTAATCCTCGCATTGGTATGAGTTCCTTCTCAAGAGGCTTCCTGCTCCTGTGTATACACTCCCTGAGGGCCTGTATTTCAGACACATCTGCTTTTTATTTATAGTTCTGGTTCTCATACTGGATGTCTGCTTTATTCTCAAACAATTTATGAGGAAGTTGATAGGGAAAAAGAATTGGGAGATACCAGATTTTGCTGATGGGGTATTTTTTCTCTCTCAACTTTTGTGTTAGGTTCAGGGGATACATGTGCAGGTTTGTTCCATGGGTAAATTGTGTGTCAGTAGGGTTTGGTGTATAAATGATTTTTTTCACCCAGGTGGTGAGGATAGTATCCGATACGTAGTTTTTTGACCCTTGCCTTTTTCCCACCATGCCCCTTCAAGTAGGCCCCAGTGTCTATTGTTCCCATGTTTGTGACACATTATCAATATGGGATATGTGTTTTGGAATTGTGGTGAAAGTGACAAGACTTTCATTCATATAACTGAATGTCCTATATAATTCTTTCAACAATTCCTAAAATACTTCTCTTCCCCAACTCTTCCTACCTGCCCTAAGATATACTGATGCTGAAGCTATGTAGCAACCACCACTATTCTAAAATATATTTTAAAAATATCATAGTTGTGATCATAGTGTATATTTAGTATATAATATATATTGAGTGTTTATGTTTTGTTTTCTGCCTGTACATTTCCCCAGGCAATTTCAACTCCTTAATGGGTTAGATATGATAATAGGATAAAGCAGAAAGTGGGACCACTCCTGCCACATAAGGGTCCACCAGCAGTGACCACAAGTGTGGCCAGGATTGTTGGGAAGGTGGAAAGAGAGTGCTCTTTGCAGGAGGGCTCCAGAGTAACCCTATGAGTAGGTAGAAAATGGAGGCCTAGGAGGTCACTTGTTCCAGGTTACACAGCAAGTCAGTGGGAAAGCCTGGATTTCACCCCTAATCTTTCTAAATCCAACTTGCATGTTCTTCACTTTTCTTGGTTTCTTTTTCCAGATTTGAATTTTTAAAATTACCTCTAAAATAATCCATAATTTAGAGAAGGGCATAAGGGGGATGCTGCTCCCTCCACCGCCTCTCATTCCTCAGGCTTGCACTGTAAACAGTTTGGTGTGCTCCCAGGCCACCTTCCTTTCATGTACAGATTTCCTAAGGAAGCCAGCTGTGCCTCTCTCCAGCCAGACAGAACAGCTGCTGGGGGTAGGGTGCAGCTTGTTTTTTCCGGGGCCTACCTGGGTGAGGCTTGTGGCATGCTGGGCTCTGGGGACCAGGACACACTGAAGTTTAACAGCAACAAAGAGAGCCAGAGTTCCCTGACACCCAACCCTTTTGGGAATGGAGAGCTCTTTGTGCTTGCTGGCTTTCTGCCTGCACTGTTCTGACTTCCCACTTGGGAAGTCAGCTTGGGTGTCAGAGTGAGACCCTGTCTCTAAAAAAAAGAAAAGAAAAGGTGGTATGCTAGGTAGTAAGAATGTACATTTCTATTCTGTCCCATCGCCCTGCCTGCCCCCATAGAACTCAATAAGCTATTTTCTTTTTCTTTCTTTCTTTCTTTTTTCTTTTTTTTTTTTTGAGATGGGGTTTCACTTTGTCACCCAGGCTGGAGTACAGTGGCACAGTTATAGCTCAGTGCAGCTTTGAACTCCTGGGCTCGAGGGATTCTCCTAACTTATCCTCCTAAGTAGGTGGGATCTGACATAACTTCTTGATTTAAAAAGCAGAGAACAGAGCCCCTTACCAGTGGAGGGATTCCGGGAGGCCCAGGGACTGCCTCTTGTTTATCACTGTTTGTCCTGTGACTGCACTTATTGATGCCCAGCTACTGTTGCATGAAAGGAGTGAAGAAGCCCTAACACTAGTTCTGCAGGTAAATCATTTGAGTGACTTTGAGCAAGTCACTTCAAGATTAGACAGCTAGTCTGTTTTCCCCAAGACTAAGGTGCCCTTTTTTCCTTCCTTATTTTAGTGTTTCTGAAATAAGATGTGATTGGCATCTTAGGTGTATATATTTAATATAGTAGTGTTTCTTAATTTGTCCTTTTTCTTGAAACGTTGTAATAGATGGATAACTCACAGTTTATGTTATTCTAGGACTGTGGGAATATGGAAATCATTTTCTTAAAGAATAGTTGGGAGAGCAGCTACCTCCTATGAACTGTGAAGTGTTATATAAATGTTTCTCAAACATGAGAAAACTGCCCAGCTGTGTTGTTACTGCCAACTACCCCTGTGTCATTATTTCTCAGAGATGCCCAGACAGGAACTTCTTCATTTAAAAAGTAGTGACATTCTTCTATTCAATAAAGTTGGAGACAGGTATAATGGCTCATCCTTGTAACCTTAGGGGTTTGGGAGGCCAAGGCAGGAGGACTGTTTAAGGCTAGGAGTTGAGACTAGCCTGGACAACATAGGGAGGCCCTAGTCTCTGCAAAAAAAAAAAAAAAAAATTAAATTACCTGGGTAAGTGGCATGTGGTTATAGTCCTGGCTACTTGAGAGGCTGAGGCAGTAGGATTGCTTGAGCCCAGGAGAGGTTACAATGTGCTATGATTGTGCTACTGCATTCTAGCTGGGGTGTCAGAGTGAGATCCTGTCTCAAAAAAAAAAAAAAAAAGAAATGGTGGTATTCTAGGTAATGAGAATGTACATTTCTATAGTAAGAATGTACATTTCTATTCTGTCCTGTTGCCCTGCCCGCCTCCCCATAGAACTTAATAAGCTATTTTCTTTTTCTTTCTTTTTTGAGATGAGGTTTTACCTTGTCACCCAGGCTGGAGTACAGAGGCACAATTATAGCTCACTGCAGCCTTGAACTCCTGGGATCAAGGGATCCTTTTGCCTTATCCTCCTAAGTAGATGGGATTACAGGCACACGCCACTGCACCTGGCTAGTTTAAAAAATTTTTCCACAGAGACAGAGTCTTTATATGTTGCCCACGCTAATCTCAAACCCCTGGCCTCAAGTGATCATCCTGCCTCAGCCTCCCGAAGTGCTGGGGTTACAGGTATGAGCCATCATGCCTGGTACAATTTTTATTTCAAATTAAACAAACAAGCAAACATGACTTTTAAACATTTGAATTTTTCTTAAATTAAGCCTTAGCAAGAATTAATTGCTTACTATGGATTTAGTGGATTCCTGGCCCTTACTGAAATATCAGTAGGGCCAGAAAACTCTTGCAACAGAATGTTAGTCCAAAAATAAGTGTTGCCATTCAAATTTAAAACCAAGAAGCCATTGAGTGCCTACAGTCTGCCAGGCAGCATCAGAGGATCAAGAAACAATTACTCAGACACTCTATTCCTGTCCAGATGGAGTTCAGTTTGGAAGGAGCAAAGGATGCATAGCCTAAGAACTGAGCTAAAATTTCACTTTCCAGCTTAATTCAGCCAATTTGCCCTAATACCGAGTCTGAAGGAGTTTATAGTCTGGTAGGAAACGATTTACCTTGCCAGTTAAAAACATGGTGCTAACCAAATCACAAGTGGAAACAAGATCACAGAGAAAGTATTTACCTTCCTAAAATAAATCTCATCAGTTATTTAGAATTTCTATTTTCAAGTTAATGGTCTGGCACAGCATTTAAACCAGAGGTTGCAAAGACAGATGTTTTTGGGGCCTCCGGCATGAAGTAGCTGAGTGGTGACATCATCGGGAAGGACTGGAGCACAGCCAAATCAGAGAGGACACGTCAGGGCTCATTCTCTCACCGACATATCTCAATCTCTCATTTGACGGATACTTAAGTTCCTCTCTTGGTGATAGGGATAGATCCGTGAACAAAATCAACAAAAATTCCTGCCTTTTGGAGTTTACATTCTAATCTGCTGCTGCCTTAGAAAACAAAGAACTAATAAGAGTAAATGAGTCAGACACACTGGTGTGTTCCTGTGAGTAAATTGTATGGATGTAGATTTTGTTAGCTTTTAGGCCTTTTTCACACAGCTAAGATTCTGCATAAATAAGATTTACTATATAATATAAGTAGAGGTAGTTTATTTTTGGCATTCTGCTTGGTCTGGTGCTATAACATCCCAAATGACCATAATTATATTACTGGCTCTGCAAGGTAGTACCTGGTTTATTTAATTCTAGTCTTGCTGTTTAATTGAAAATAAAAGCTCATTGTGAAAAATCCCATTTCTTTCTCCTGTTATGATACTGATTGTGATGGCTTTCTGTGGTTAATTCATGATGACTTAGTGATTTATCAAGGCTACAGTCATGAATTCCATGGCTCTGGGCTGGAGAGTGCAGGGGCTGCTCTTGCAGGCCTGGTTTTCTTTGGGCAACACAAGCAGGGCTTTCTGCACTGTGACTCTGATGAGGTCACTGTAATAACAAGACTGGGAGCTTGGACCTGAGAAACCATATGCCTCTTCTTGAGCTGCTTGTGGGAAAACAGGGATAAGAAGCATCTGGGACTGCACTTATCTTCAACAAGTGGAACTTCTGCTGTGTCTGTAAAGTGAGGCAAAATGGGTCATTGTTGAGAGAGAAAAAGCAGGCGGCTGGAGGGGAATAGAGCCCTCTGACATTGACTTCAATACCCTGAGTGGCTGTGTTTTAGCAAATGAGTGAATACGGAGGATATGGATGTCTGTGGCATGGATTCCTGTTTCAGGAGCCTCTTTGCATGTGAACCTAGGAGCACATTCATTCTGCCAAATGAGGGTCTTATTATTCCAGATGTGGGGATTTTCTACTGGAGGGATTTGAGAGTCCTGACAGGCTGTACGTATTACAGAAGTGGTCTTGGGAAATCCACGTGCCCTCATGTAATCACATCATCCACTGAAATTGCTGCCCAGCACCTAACAGTCCTCTTTTCGTTTTCTTATTTTTGAGTTGGAGTCTTGCTTTGTTGCCCAAGCTGGAGTGCAGTGGCGCAATCTTGGGTCACTGTAATCTCTGCCTCCTGGGTTCAAGCCATTCTCTACACCTCAGGTGATCCGCCTGCCTTGACCTCCCAAAGTCCTAGAATTACAGACATGAGCCACTATGCTCAGCCTGCTCCTTTTCACCTCTACAAAGTACAGTGGGCACTATTGTGGATTGATGGTTTGTCTCCCCCAGATTTATATGTTTAAGCCCTATAAACATTGGGGAGACATTGTCACCCCCAATGTGATAGTATTTGGAAGTGGGGCCTTTGGGATGTGATTAGGTTTAGATGAGGTCGCAAGGGTGGAGGCCTCATGATGGAATTAGCGTCCAGATGAGAAGAGGAAGACAGAAAAATCTGTCTCTCCCCATATATGCTCTGAGAAAAGGCCATGTAAGCAAGCACACAACTAGAGGGCCATTGTTTACAGGCCAGGAAAAGAGCCTTCACCGGAACCCAAGCATGCTGGCACCCTATTCTCAGACACCCAACCTCCAGAACTTTAAGAAAAGCAAGTATGTGTTGCTTAAGCCACTAGCCTATGGGACTTTGTTTTAGCAACCTGAGCTAAGACAGGCACAGTCCTCTGATAGTATCATTTCTTTCTTCTTTGACTTTAGTGACACCAAACTCTCCTGGACTTCTTTTTATCTTTCTGGCCACAGTTTCTCAATTTCCTTACAATTGCCTCTTTTCCTAACCCTTCCTAATCCCTCTTTTCTTCCACCTACCCACAAGGCACCTTGCTAGTTTTAGGGTCTGTAGACCAGCAAAGGCATCAGTTGTGAGCTTATCAGAAATGTCAATTTCAGATTCCACCCAAACTGCCGAATCTGAATCTGCCATTTAACAGGCAGTACCTAGGAAAATCTGAGAAGCCTTGCTCTTTAGGATTTCAGTTGCCAACTGAATGCTCTGACCTCGAAGTATACATCTGGACACTAGATCTCTCTCTTGGGCTCTTGACCAGTTCATCTAACAGGCCCATCTAGAGGTCCCACAGGGATATCACACTTTTATCTACCCAGAGTCTGACTTCTCTTTCCCCAAATATGCCCCTCCTTCTTTGGGCAAGCAACAAAATATAGGACCTTTCCAGAAAGTTTTACTTAAGAATGCCCATTTAACCACATATTCCTGGGTTAAATGGTTTCATTGGGGTCAGGGCTAATTGTCAGCTAGTGGGCACTGGTCTGGCTAGCCCCTTGTTCTACTGATTTCTGATTTCTCAGTGTTATCAGCCTCTTGCTAAATATTTTAAATTTTACTCATCAAGTCACATTTGATTAGTAACAAGTCTAACATTTTATCCTCTGTGATATTTCAAGGTGTACATTTTATAAATATTTTATATTAAGTATTAATTATATTTGTTATTCATTACAAATGCAAGTGATTGATAAATATTTTTAATGGTGAAGAAATATGATATTCTCTAATTTTAGTGTCAGATTTTAAAAATATTTTTGAATGTGAGTGAGTCCAAAGGAAGAACCATCGGGAATGTAGTGTGACCTGATACATCATGTGATTGAATCACACATCTTTTTGGGAAAGAGAAATCAGAGACAACCTAACTGTCCAACAATAGGGGATTGGTGAAGTCAATTACAGTGTGTTCAAACAATCAAATACTTTGCAAGCATTAAAATGATCAGACAGTACATTTATTAACATATATATCCATGGTATCATATTATGTGAAAAGAGCAAATATAGATAAAATGATCAAAGTTTTGTTTTTTTAAAAAAATTATGGTAAATGTACATAATATGAAATTTACTATTTTAACCATTTCTAAGGCATAATTTTGTGTCAGTAAGTAGTCAATAGGAAAAACAAACTCTTTTCCTCTCTAGTCTATTCTCAATACTTGACTTTGACACCAGATGTGTGGGGGTTTTTCACACTGAGCAGTCATTCAGTTCTCTGGGTGATTCAGATACCACCTGGGTGTCCTGCAATTTAACTCAGTTCTGAAATTATCTACCTTAAGATAGCAGATCCTACAGGTTAAGGGTTCTGTCCCATAAGACTGCCACACTTAAGATGCCAATTCCAAGTCTAGGTTGTTAACCATACTTTGACCTGACCTGCTATAAATCAGAGGTTTCAAGCCCCTCTTGGGTTTGATCGTTAGCTAGAATGGCTCACAGAACTCAGGAAAACAATCTACTTACTAGATTAGCAGTTTATTACAAAGGATATATTTGAAAGATGCAAATGAACAGCCCAATGAAGAGGTACATAGGGCAAGGTCTAGGAGGTTCCCAAGCTTCTCTTCTCCCAGACCTTTGGCTTGTGGATGAATTCTTATTCACCAGCTTGGAGGCTCTCTGAACACTGTCCTTTTGGATTTTAGTGGAGGCATAATTTCATAGGCAATATTAATTGACCATTGATGGTTAAGTCAGTCTCCAGGACCTATTCCCTTTCCTAAGGTCAAGGGTGGCTGAGGTTGGGGCTGAAAATTCCCACCCTTTAATCACAAGTTTGGCTTCCCTGCAATCAGCCCCCAACCTGAGGCTGCCCAGGAGCTCCCAACCACTAGTCATCTCATTAGTGTGCAAGAAGAAACGTCACTTACAAGGCTTGAGGTTTTCTTAAAATTCCTTGTGGCACGGAGTGCAGACACCAAATATTTCTCACACTATTAGAAGTACGTTCACCATTTGCATTGTTGTACATTCATTGCTACCATCCATCTCCAGAACTTTTTCGTTTTCCCAGACTGAAACTCTGTGCCCATTAAACACTAACTCCCCATTCTTCTTTCCCTCAGTCCCTGGCAACCACCTTCGACTTCTCGTGTCTATGAGTTTGACTACCCTAAGGACCTCACATAAGTGGAATCGTACTATATTTGTCTTTTTGTGACTAGCTTTTTTTTTCTTAGCATAATGTCTTCAGGCTTCATTCATTGTGTAATATATGTCAGAATGTCCTTCATTTATAAGGCTGAATAATGCATTGTGTACCACATTTTGTCTATTGATTCATCCATCAATAAACACATCTTTTGCTTCCATTTTGGGGCTATTGTGAATAATGTGTCTATAAACATGGGTGTACAAATATTTGTTTGAGTCCCTGCTTTTAATTCTTTTGGGTATATAACTGAAAGTGGAATTGCTGGATCATATGGTAATTGTGGTTTTTGTTGTTGTTGTTGTGTTGTTTTTTTTTGTTTTTTTTTTTTTTTGAGACAGAGTCTTGCTCTGTTACCCAGGTTGGAGTGCAGTGGCATAATCTTGGCTCATTGCAACCTCCACCTTCTGGGTTCAAGCAGTTCTCTTGTCTCAGCCTCCCTAGTAGCTGGGACTACAGTCACACACCACAATGCCCAGCTAATTTTTGTGTTTTTAATAGAGACAGGGTTTGATCATATTGGTCAGGCTAGTCTCAAACTGCTGATCTCAAGTGATCCACCTGCCTCGGTCTCCCAAAGTACTGGGATTGCAGGCATGAGCCACTGCACCTGACCAGGTAATTCTGTTTTTAATATTTTGAGGAACCACCATACTGTTTCTTACAGGGGCTGTTCTGTTTTACGGTTCCACCGGTATTGCACAAGAGTTCAAATTTCTCACATCCTTACGAACACTTTCTATTTTCATTAAAAAAAATAATAGCCATTGTAAGGAATGCGACTCCACAGTTTTGTTTTTTAAAATATATATTTACATACATATATAAGCATGTAAAATAATTTTTCAAAGTATGGATTCCACATAAAAGTAGTGCCTATTTGGGCGGCAGGTGTGGATGATTTTTATGGTCTTTTTGCTCTATTTTCTCCTTTTTCTGCGTCAAGGATGTATAACACGTGTAATTAAAAATGCTTGACACTCAGAATTGAGCTGCATCAATTCAGAGGTTGACAGCAACTTCCATTTGCTCTGTCTGCTCAGCCTTCACCTGGGTTGTCATCTTTCTTGACTTGGGACTTATGCTGCCCGGCACACTCTGTACCCTGGGTCCCTCTGATGATGTTCTGGTACTTGAAACTGCACGTTCCTCTGCCCTGTGAAGCAGAACCAGGGCTTTCTGGCAGTGGATTAGACTCTCGCAGCATTGTAATCAGGCCTCAGCATGTGTCTTTCCACTGCTGTCATCCACCTTCCTCCCCGATCTTGGTTTTTAGTGCAAAGAAATCTTCTTTTTGGGTTTGTTCACTCACCAAGGTTTTGGCTGGTCATCTTAGTTAATTACACCTGGGAGAGTACTTTCTTCCTAGTCTGTGACACTGTATGTTCTGTAGTTTTCTGAAGACTTTTGAGGCTCATAGCAAGTATTTATGTCAGCATCAAAAGCAATAATGATTCCATATGTACCAACTTGGAAAAAGCAGAAAATCTTAGAGCCAATTACTGCCTTTATGAAAACAAGGGTTGTCCAGGGTAGAATATTATATATATATTTTTTCTTTCAGTTTCTGTATTTGATTATGGACCTGCTGAAAGGGTAGGTTGGAAGTATGTTTGTGTTTTAGGGTTAGAGGGCTTGATGAACTAGGGAACAGGTGATAAGGAAAGGCACTAGTGAAGAGCCTCTTTGCAACTAGTTAATGGACTCTTTACATGAGACTGACTGTTTTAATCAATGATCAGTGACCTTTTAGGGGAGCCATTTTTGTTTTGTTTTGACAGGATGATTCTGCCTGCTTAGTTGCAGGGCCAAGAATTTGAAGCAAAGGAAAAGGGACTTTCAGAGCTGTTCGAACTTGAACTATTTTGTGTAGCTATGGAAAAGGGTGGTAAAATCTGATGAGTAATTTTGAGGCCTCATAGAGATGGAAGTTGAAGCTGAGGAAATTGTGTATTGGGAAGGCATGAGAGTAAAATTCCATTTCTTAATCATCTTGTAACTGAACAAGACATTGCTGTTCATTTTCTCTTGACATGTCTTCCTCATGCTGTTTTCTGCATAATTCTCAAATGAGAAGTATTTGATACCCTGGGGTTTTGGCTTACTCTCGACTTCCTCCTTCACTTCCAGCCTCTGGTGATAGACTTATCTTCCTCTACAGCCTCTGCTCAGGCCTCCCACTCCTTCCTATAACTGAGGCCCCAGCTGGCTACAGTGGCCTCTGTGGCCCAAATTATATGGGAACAGTTGCAGAGTCCACCACAAGCATCTTTATTTCCAGTCTCTTCTTAATCTTACTGTGGACTTGCCTTCTCCAGTGACTCTGAACGCACCCACCCTTCTTGATCCACCTGGCCCTGTGGTCTTTTCAGACCACTGTTTCTGACTCACCGCATCTCTTCGTCATTTGGGCTCATCTAGAAGTCCATATGCTCTATGCCCTTACTGGACTTCTCCTTCTTTCTCTACCCCTACGGCGTGAAATCACTTCATGTTTCGTCTACTTCATCATGCTGTGCGTCTGCATGGAAGAAGCAGAAAGCCGTTAAGAGAGAGGTCTTGGACAGGTTAATGGGATTTTATGGGGACCTTTTATAATTCTAAGTGGGATTGGAACAGCAACTATGGATTAAAGGGTATTACATTCATTGTTTGTGGGTTTTCCTATTTAACAAAGTGAGTCACCACCTTTTCAGTCTTTTTCAAATAAAACAAGGCCTGTGTTTACATAAGGATGCCATAAATATGCCTTTAGTAAGGCATATTTAATGTAAAAGAAAAATAATGTAAAAAAGAAAAAGCAGGAATCAATTAAATGAGAAATAAGTGACTCTGATGTGTTTATGATGTTCTAAGATTTGTTATGCAAAGAGAATGTTGCCTTGTTCTCTCTCATCCTATTTCTAGTGACTTGGGGCTGCTTTTGAGAACATTCACCGGAAAGAGATGAACTAAGTGCTTGTCTGTTTTGACAAGGTACTTATTGCCAAATAGGAACCCCCTGATCCTGATCATGGATTGTAGTTTTGATTGTAGTTAGAACACATTTCCTACAAGCTTTGCTGATCACCATTGCTCATCTTTTCAGCCTTTAAGAGAAAGGAGAAAGCACTGTTGGCTTCCTTGGACAGATGGAAGCCTAGTTGACATGAAGTTGGGGAATTCCTGATCCTCTGCCAAATTAATATTTATGAATCATGTTGGTCTCAATCTGTGACAACCATTATGATTTGGCAGCTGGAAACTTAAATGCACACTCCTTATGGAAGGGGTGTTGACTTAGCAGTGCCTGGCATATGTAGAGCCAAGATGACTGATGTTTATTTGCTTCTGCAGTCCTCAGGGCTCAAGGCATGTGACACATTTCTGATCACTCTCTAGGGTGTGGCTCTGAAATGCTGCAAACTCATGGGCAAGCTGCTGAGTTCTGCTTAGAAGCTTTGCCCATAAGCAAGTGAATGCATGCAGGATCTAATTTTCAGTTGTACTAGGAATTTCTGTGGGCATTACTTTTTTTTTTGAGACGGAGTCTCGCACTGTTGCCTGGGCTGTAGTGCAATGGCACGATATCGGCTCACTGCAATCTGTGCCTCCCAGGTTCAAGCAATTCTCTGGCCTCAGACTCCCAAGTAGCTGGGATTACCGGTGTGTGCCACCATGCCTGGCTAATTTTTTTGCATCTTTAGTAGAGATGAGGTTTTACCATGTTGGCCAGGGTGGTCTTGAACTCCTGACCTCGTGATCCACCCGCCTTGGTCCCCCAAGGTGCTGGTATTGCAGACGCGAGTCACTGTGGCCCAGCCCTGCAGTTTTAAGCAAGGGAGTGCTGCCTTCTACCCAACTTTATACCTAAAGTCCAACCTAAAAAGTCCTCCAAGATGTGTCACTGTACCTGCTGTAAGAATGGTGAGGATGTAGGTCTTATATCACACAGTTTTTTTGTGAAGAATTGGGGAGGTACTGTAGTGGTTAAAAGTTACTCTGACTGAATTCCAGCATCAGGTACCTGGACTCAGCAATCCACGACTGGTTTAAAAACCTGTGTTGACCCTGATGCATCATTAACTTCTGTGTGCCTTCATGTCACTATCGATCAAATGGCACTGATAGTTTTAGCATTCTCTTGTATTGTTGAGAGGATTAAATGAATGGTGCAGGTGCAATGTATATGCTAAGCACAAAGTAAGTGTTCGCTATTATTGTTGTTAGGAAAAAAAACTGGCTTTAATCCAGTTGGTTTGTCTTTACTTGATGGATATTATGAATAATGTTGTAACTGACTGGGTTTTCCTTTACAGTCTATGTGCTACAAATTTTAAGGCCAACTATTGTGGCCTCCCTGTAGAAGTGGATTGCTTTTAATGTGAATTAATATTCTCCTTAGTTCTATTTTACGTCTTTGCCTTAATTTGCCCTTTCTATTTTTCTTATCCCAAAATAAAAACTTTATTACTTTTCCATTGTAAAATGGTAATAGGGTATTACTTTCTTTTTTTTAAAATTTTTTAATTGCCATAGGTTGTTGAGAAACAGGTGGTGTTTGGTTACATGAGTAAGTTCTTTAGTGGTGATTTATGAGATTTTGGTGCACTTATCACCTGAGCAGTATATGCACTGCACCCTGTTTGTAGTCTTTTGTCCCTCACTCCCTTCCCATCCTTTCCCCCTGAGCCTCTAAAGTCTATTGTGTTATTCTTATGCCTTTGCATCCTCATAGCTTAGCTCTCACTTATAAGTGAGAATATAGGAAGTTTGATTTTCCATTCCTGAGTTACTTCACTTAGAATAATAGTCTCCACTCTCATCCAGGTCACTGTGAATGCTATTATTCATTCATTTTTATGGCTGAGTAGTATTCTATATATATGTATTCCATATATATATCTCACAGTTTCTTTATATATATATATATATATATATATATATGTATGTATGTATGTGTGTGTATATATATATATATATATACCCCACAGTTTCTTTATCCACTCATTAATTGATGGGCATTTGGGTTGGTTTTTGTAATTGTGAATTGTGCTGCTACAAACATGAGTGTGCAAGTATCTTTTTCATATAATGACTTCTTTTCCTCTGGGTAGATACCCAGTAGTGGGATTGCTGGATCAAATGGTAGTTCTACTTTTAGCTCTTTATGAAAATCTCTACACTGTTTTCCATAGTGGTTGTACTAGTTTACATTCCCACCAGCAGTGTAGAAGTGTCCCCTATTCACCACATCCACGTCAACATCTACTAGTTTTTTATTTTTTCATTATGGCCATTCTTGCAGGAGTAAGGTGGTATTGCATTGTGGTTTCGATTTGCATTTCCCTGATCATTAGTAATGTTGAGCATTTTTTCATGTTTTTTGGCCATGTATATATCTTCTTTTGGGAATTGTCTATTCATGTCCTTAGCCCACTTTTTGAAGGAATCTTTTTTTTTTCTCTGATTTGTTTGAGTTTGTTGTAGATTCTAGATAATTAGTCCTTTGTCAGATGTATAGATTGTGAAGATTTTCTCCCACTCTATGGTTGTCTGTTTACTCTGCTGACTGTTTGTTCCTTTTGCCATGCAAAAGCTCTTTAGTTTAATTAAGTCCCAGCTATTTATCTTTGATTTTATTTCATTTGCTTTTTGGTTCTTGGTCATGAAATCCTTGCCTAAGCCAATGTCTGGAAGGGTTTTTCTTGTGTTATCTTCTAGAATTTTTATAGTTTCTGGTCTTTAAGTTCTTAATTCATCTTGGGTTGATTTTTGCATATGGAGAGAGATGAGGATTAAGTTTCATTCTTCTATGTGTGGCTAGCTAATTATCCCAGCACCATTTGTTGAAAAGGGTGTCCTTTCCCTACTTTATGTCTTTGTTTGGTTTGTCAAAGATCAGTTGGCTGTAAGTATTTGTTTTTATTTTTGGGTTCTCTATTCTGTTCCATTGGTCTATGTGTCTATTTTTATACTAGTACCATGCTGTTTTTGTGACTATGGCCTTATAGTATAGTTTGATATCAGGTAATGTGGTGCCTCCAGATTTGTTCTTTTTCCTTAGTCTTGCTTTGGCTATGTGGACTCTTTTTTATTCCATATGAATTTTAGAATTGTTTTTTTCTAATTCTCTGAAGAATGGTGGTGGTATTTTAATGGGAATTGCATTGAATTTGTAGATTGCTTTTGGCAGTATGGTCATTTTCACAATATTGATTCTACCCATACATGAGTATGTGTTTCCATTTGTTTGTGTCATCTATGATTTCTTTTAGCCATGTTTTGTAGTTTTCCTTGTAGAGGTTTTTCACTTCCTTGGTTAGGTATATGTGTAAGTTTTTATTTTTTTTTTAAGTTATTATAAAAGGGGTTGAGTTCTTGATCTGATTCCCAGCTTGGTAGCTGTTGGTATACAGAAGAGCTACTGATTTGTGTATATTAATTTTGTGTCTGGGAACTTTGCTGAGCTCTTTTATCAGTTCTAGGAGCTTTTTGAAGGGTAAACAACCATATCATTGGCAAACAGTGACAGTTTGAATTCCTCTTTACCAACTTGATGTGCTTTATTTCTTTCTCTTATCTGATTGCTCTGGCTAGGACTTCCAGTAGTATCTTGAAGAGGAGTAGTGAGAGTGGACATCCTTGTTCCAGTTCTCAGCAGGAATGATTTCAACTTTTCCCCATTTAGTATAATGTTGGCTGTGGGTTTGTCATAGATGGATTTTATTACATTGAGGAATGTCCCTTGTACACCAATTTTGCTGAGAGTTTTAATCATAAAAGGATGCTGGATTTTGTCAACTGCCTCTTTTTGCATCTACTGAGAATTATCGTGTGACTTTTGTTTTTAATTCTGTTTATGTGGTGTATCACACTTATTGACTTGTATATGTCAAGCCATCCCTACATCCCCGGTATGAAACCCACTTGATCATGGTGGATTATCTTTTTGATATGCTGTTGGATTTGGTTAACTAGTATTTTTTTTAAGGATTTTAGCATCTGTGTTCATCAGGGATATTGGTCTGTAGTTTTCTTTTTTGGTTTTGTCCTTTTCTGGCTTTGGTATTAGGGTGATACTGGCTTCATAGAATGATTTAGGGAGGATTCCCTCTTTCTCTATCTTGTGGAATAGTGTAAATAGAATTGGTACCAATTCTTCTTTGAATGTGGTAGAATCCTGCTGTGAATCCATCTGGTCTGGGACATTTTTTTTGTTGGTATTTTTAAAATTACCATTTCAATCTTGCTGCTTGTTATTGGTAGGTTTCTAATTCTACCTGCTTTAAGCTAGGAGAGTTGTATCTTTCCAGGAATTTATCCATCTTCTCTAGGTTTTCTAGTTTATGCCAGTAAATAGCCTTGAATGATCTTTTATATTTCTGTAATGTAAGTTGTAATATTTCTCATTTTGTTTCTTATTTGAGAGTGTTTGAATTTTCTTTATTTTTTTCTTGATTAATCTTGGTAATGGTCTATCAATTTTATAGATCTTTTCAGAGAAATAGTTTTTTGTCGTATTTATCTGTGTTTCAATTTTATTTAGTTCTCCTCTGATCTTGGTTATTTCCTTTCTTCTGCTGCATTTGGGTTTGGTTTGTTCTTGTTTCTCTAGTTACTTGAGGTGTGACCTTAGATTGTCTGTTTGTGCTCTTTAGACTTTTTGCTGTAGGCATTTAGGGCTATGAATGTTCCTCTTAGCACTGGCTTTGCTGTATTCCAGACATTTTGATGGGTTGTCTCACTATCATCATTCAGTTCAAATAATTTTTAAATTTCCATCTTGATTTCATTTTTGACCCAATGATCATTCAGGAACAGGTTATCTAATTTTTTTTTTTTTTTTGTATTTGCATGGTTTTGAAGGGTCCTTTTGGAGTGATTTCCAGTTTTATTCCACTGTGATCTGAGACAGTGCTTGATATAATTTCAATTCTCTTAAGTTTATTAAGGCTCATTTTGTAGCCTATCACATGGTCTATCTTGGAGTAAGTTCCACGCGCTGTTGAATAGAATATATATTCTGCAGTTGTTGGGCGGAATGTTCTGTATATATCTGTTAAGTTCAACTGTTCCAGGGTATGGTATAAATCTATATATTGTTTCTTTGTTGACTTTCTGTATTGATAACCTGTCCAGTGCTGTCAGTGGAGTATTGAAGTCCCCCACTATTATTGTGTTGCTGTCTGTCTCATTTCTTAGGTCTATTAGTAATTGTTTTATACATTTGGGAGCTCCAGTATTAGGTGCATATATGTTTAGGATTGTGACATTTTCCTGTTGAAAAAGGCCTTTTATCATATAATGTCCCTCTTTGTCTTTTTTAATTGCTGTTGCTTTAAAGTTTGTTTTGTTTTATATAAGAATAGCAGCTCCTGCTTGCTCTTGGTGTCCATTTGCATGAAATGTCTTTTTTCAACCATTTACCCTAAGTTTATATGAGTCTCTTTGTGTTAGGTGAGTCTCTTAAAGACAGCAGATGGTTGGTGAATTCTTATCCATTCTGCAATTTTGTGTCTTTTAAGTGGAGCATTCAGGTCATTTTCATTCAATGTTAGTATTGAGATATAAGGTACCATTTCATTCATCATGCTATTTGTTGCCTGTATACTTTGGTTTTTTGATGTTTGGTTTTGTTTTTTAAATTCTATTTTTGTAGAATACGTCTATGAAATTTATGCTTTAAAGAAGTTCTGTTTTGATATGTTTCCAGGATTTGTTTCAAGATTTAGAGCTCCTTTTAGCAGTTCTTGTAATGGTGGCTGTTCTTGTAGTGGTGAATTCTCTCAGCATTTACTTGTCTGAAAAAGTCTGTATCTTTCCTTCATATATGAAGCTTAGTTTCACTGGATACAAAATTCTTGGCCGATAATTGTTTTGTTTCAGGAGGCTCAAGAGAGTGCCCCAATCCCTTCTAGCTTTTAAAGTTTCTGCTGAGAAATCTGTTAATCTGATAAGTTTTCCTTTTTAGGTTACCTGATGCTTTTGCCTCACAGCTCTTAAGATTCTTTTCTTCATCTTAACTTTAGATAACTTGATGAAACTGTGTCTAGGTGATGATCTTTTTGTGATAAATTTCCCAGGTATTCTTTGTGCTTCTTGTATTTGGATGTGTAGCTCTCCAGCAAGACTGGGGAAGTTTTCCTCAATTATTCCCCTAAATATATTTTCCAGACTTTTATATTTCTTTTCTTCCTCAGGAATGCTGATTATTCTTAGGTTTGGTCATTTAACATAATCCTAGATTTCTTGGAGGCTTTGTTCATATTTTCTTTTTTTTTTTTCCTCTGTCTTTGTTGAATTAGGTTAACTCAAAGACCTTGTCTTCAGGCTCTGAATTTATTTCTTCTACTTGTTTGATTCTATTGTTGAGACTTTCCAGAGCATTTTGCATTTCTGTACTATGTATATGCATTGCTTCCTAAAGTTTTTTTTTTTTTTTTTTTTTTGAGACAAGAGTATCACTCTTGTGGCCCAGGCTGGAGTGCAATGGCATGATCTTGGCTCACTGCAACCTCTGCCTTCCGGGTTCTAGTGATTCTCCTGACTCATCCTCCTGAGTAGCAGGGATTATAGGTGCCACAATTCCTGGCTAATTTTATATTATTAATAGGGACAGGGTTTATCCATGTTGGTCAGGCTCGTCTTGAACTCCTGACCTCAGGTGATCCGCCCACCTTGGCCTCCCAAAGTGCTGGGATTACAGGCATGAGCCACCGTACCTGGCATCGAATATTTCTCCTTTCACTTGTATTGTTTTTTTGATTTCCTTAAATTGGGCTTTGCCTTTCCCTGGTACCTCCCTGGTTAGCATAATAACTAACCTTCTGAATTCTTTTCCAGGTAACTCAGATATTTCTTCTTGTTTTGGATCCATTGCTGGTGAACTCATGTAATTTTTTTGGGGGGTGTTAAAGAGCCTGGTTTTGTCATATTACCAGAATTGGTTTTCTGGTTCCTTCTCATTTGGGTACGCTCTGTCGGAGGGAAAGTCTAGGACTGAAGGCTGTTGTTCAGATTCTTTTGTCCCATGGGGTGTTCCTTTGATGTAGTACTCTCTCCTTTTCCTATAGATGTGGCTTCCTGAGAGCCGAGTTGTAGTGATTGTTATCTCTCTTTTGGATCTAGCCACCCAGCAAGTCTACTGGGCTCTCAGTTGATACTGGGAATTGTCTGCAAAGAGTCCTGTGATGTGGACCATCTGTGGGTCTCTCAGTCATGGATACCAGCACAGTATTTGGGGTGTCTCTCAGGTCCTGAGGGAACAATCCTCCTCCTTCAGAGGTTCTGTGGGTCCTCTTGGGTTTCTTGATTTATTCCTGCAGTGGTTCTGAAAAATTCATAACGTGAGCCTCCTCAAGCTGTTCTGTCCTCCGAGTCAGAGCCGCAAAAACTCTCTGATGATGACTGCCCTTTCTATTTCTTAACATTTTAAAATAAAATGTTCCAGGTGTTTTGTAAATATTTTACATATTTGATAAAAATGAGGTAAACCATATGTTATTTTTCAACTTCATTTGTTCATATAATTTTTGGAACACATTCCCTTGCCAGTATGTTTATTTCAGCCAATTGTACATAAACAGGGAATCATAGTTAATGTAATTCATCTCAATCAATTTAACTAGAAATGTTACTTTATTGATTGATTGGTTGATTGAAACATGGTCTCTTTTTGTTGCGTTGGCTGGAGTCCAGTGGCATGATCAGGGCTCACTACAGCCTTCACCCTCTGTGCTCAAGCAATCCTCCCACCTCACACACCCCCACCCCACCCCACCCACTTTCGAGTAGCTGGAACTACAGGCACGCACCATTATGTTGGCCTAGATTTTTGCATTTTTAGTAGAGTTTGGATTTCACCATGTTGCCCAGGGTTGTCTCAAACTCGTGGGCTCTGCCTGTCTTGGCCTTCTAAAGTATTGGGATTACGAGTATAAGCCACCACACCTGGACCTTACTATCTTTATTTTTACTACAGTAGTTATAATGGTAATAATTGTTCCTTGTTAAGTTTTCAAATAGCACAGAGGTAGATAAAATAATTGTACCTACTTCTAAACTTTATTTCATGTAGTTTGTGTGCTTTTATGATTTAAGATATTGGAGGAATAATTATATACATACATACATACATAAAATATAGCTCTGCGACCTCAATAGGAAATGTTGGTTTATATTTTATTAGAAAGAATCTTTGTTTAATGAAGATCTACATGCCCTTAATGAAATCATCTTTTTTTTTTCTCTTTCTGATGTCTACCCCTTTTAATTCTTTAATCAGTAGCTGCACAGAGGATAGCAATATCATGATGAGGATTCAGGCTAGATTAGAAGACAGGATACTTGAGTTTAAGTCTGTTGTGCCTCTAAACTGCTAGGTATGTTTAATTCTGTTTTGCCTCTAACCTGCTATGTATGTTTAGGGAGATTTGAGTTCCAGAGGCCCTAATTCAGTGCTCTTCCCCCCACACTATGTGGAATTCTTCCTCTGTGCTTTCCAGTTACCCTGTTGTACCACTGTGCTTTTCTTTTTCTTCTGAAAATACCTGATCTTTGAGTTCTCAGCAATTTGGTCCAAAAAATATATAATCACAGTAGTTCAGTTTTTGAAATATATACATTGTGTTTGTATAAATAGTATATGTTACTATATATTGTATAAATAAGACATGTTACTGAATTTCTTTGTTTCTACCTATATTTTTAAAGAATAAATAAAACCAAGAATAAAAGAAACTTGCTTTTAAAATCAATCTGCTGTGTTTGTAGGATATCTCATATGTGTGTATGTGTTTAATTAATAGACTTTATTTCTTAGAGCAGTTTTAAGTTTACAAACAGAAAGTACAGATATACTTTGTGTCCGTCTCCACCCCCCACTCTCTGGTTTTCCCTTTCTTCAATGTCTTGCATTGGTGTGGTACCCATATTACAACTGATGAACAAATATTGATACATTATTATTAACTAAAGCCCATAATTTATATTCGGGTTCACACTTTCTCATTGTGTTATTAAACTGTATTTCTCTGATTAAAAATGAGCATCTTTTTATGTATTCATTGGCCATTGGATTTCCTTTCCTCTGGATTGCCTTTCAAAGTCCTTTTTCTTTCTGAGTGTCATTTTCATATTGATCAATAAAAGTTCCTTTTACATTCTTGATAGGAATCCTTTGTTGGTTATACATGTTGCAGATATCGTCTTCCACTCTCTGTCTTGCTTTTTTACTCTCTTAGTAATGTCTTTTGATATTATTAATTTTAATGTAGCCAAATGTGACAGTGTTCTTCTCCTTTATAATTGGAGCTTTTTGAACCTTGTTTTAGAATTCTTTCCATACCTACAAATCATGAAGATATTAGCTTCTTAAAGCTTAATTATTTTGCCTTTCATATGTAGTTGTATAACACTCCTGAAATCAATTTTTGTGAATGGTGGCTCTGGGTTTTTTCAGTAATTTCACTGGATGCTGAAATGTGGGGTATGTTTCTCTAGCATTTCTTTCATCATTTCTTTCCCCTTGTTTCCTTTGTTTTGGGGACTCCTATTAGTGAATGTTAACTCTTCTGAACGAATCCACTAGTTTTCCTATCCCTTCTAATGTTCTACATCTTTGTGTTCTTGTTTACTTTACGAGTTATTTCTTCATGTTTCTCTTCCGATGCTTGCATTAAATTTTCGGTTTCCACTATCATATTTTAATTCCAGGCATTCTTTTTTAGTTTCCAAATATTTCTTTCTTTATAGCCTCCTGTTCTTGTTTTATTTATGCATTATGTTTTCTTGACCTTTCTGAAGATATTTACTTTAGTTTTTTTTCCTTGAATTTTTCTTTCATGTCGTTGTATGTCCTTTCGTGGCCTGAGTTGTCCATGTTTCCTCTGAATTTATTTCTTTCCCTTCCTGAATCTGCCATCTCACTTCTTATGTTAATTGCTAAAATAATTATCAATTATATTAATAATTTAATTATTCGATGATCTTTGGTTGTTCATTTATTTCAGAATGAGACATTAAGAAGCTGATTTAAAAGGAAGGATTTGTGGATTGGCCAGTTGCATGTAGAATGAGCAGCTCTGGTTCAACTTATGGATTTTTGGCTTTACAATGGTGCCAAAGCAATGCACATTCGGTAGAAACTCTACTTCTCATTTTGACTTTTGATCCTTTTTTTAGGTGGTAATATGTAGTAAGATAACTTTCTCATGATGCTGGTCAGAGGCAGCAGGCCACAGCTGTGTCAGCCGTGCGATTATGATGGTAAACAACTGGTATTGTACTCTACAATGTACTGTATTCAATACCTTATGAAATATTCAACACTTAATTATAAAACAGGATTTGTGTTAAATGATTTTGCCCAACTTTAGGCTAATGTAAGTTTCTGAGCATGTTTAAAAGAGGCTAGGCTGAGCCTGGATTTTTAGTGACTTAGATGTATTAAATTCATTTTAAACTTAGGATATTTTCAGCTTTGGATGGAGGTATCAGGATTAACCCCATCATAAGTCAAGGTGCATCTGTAGTTTCTGAGTAACATTTCCAGGGGTTAACACATTTTCTCTTAGCTTGGTCTGTTTGGCCTGGAAGCTAGAAACCTGGTTCCCAGTGTGGATTTTTTTCTTTTTTTGAGATGGAGCCTTGCTCTGTGGCCCAGGCTGGAGTGCAGTGGTGTGATCTTGGCTCACTGCAACCTCTGCCTCCCAGGTACAAGCAATTCTCCTGCCTCAGCTTCCCAAGTATTTGGAACTAAAGGCGTGGGCCACCATGCCCAGCTAATTTTTGTATATTTTAGTAGAGAGTGGGTTTCATTATATGTTGGCCAGGCTGGTGTCGAACTCCTGACCTCAAGTGATCCACCCACCTCGGCCTACCAAAGTGCTGGGATTACAGGAGTGAAGCTTCCTAGTCGTTTTAGAATAAAATAGGACCAGAGTTTTGGGACAGGGTATTTCACCATTCAGTATGATATTCATTTAATCCCCTTGTTTTTGTGTGGTGCTCTGCCTTCCCTCATTACTTCCACCGTATCTGCTCTCTCCAAGAACAGTATGTAGCATTTCTACAGACTAAATACCAGTTTTCTTCCAGGGAGGGGAAAGCTAATTGTCTGAGGAATGGGTACTTCTACAAACTTTTCATCAGTCCTATTTTTAGCTTCATCCCACACTTGCTGTCTTTAGAAATCTTCTGTTCCTTCATTCCTGAGTCTTTCTGGGGTTCTGCAGCTTGGCTTCCTTCTCACCATCTCCCTTCCCTGTTGGATTAGGTTTCAGTGTTCTCTGTTTTGCTAAATCAGATACCATCTGTTCATTTACTTTCCAGCTTCAAAATGTGGTTGACATCTTTTGTTTTTGTTATGTTCTCTCCTGTTCTCTTTATCCTTGTGGTTTATTTCCTTTGATTCCTTTATTATCAGCAATGTTTTAGGAGGAGAGATAAACATGTGTGCTCAATCTGCTGTATAAAATTGGAAGCTGAATGTACAACTCACACGACTGATTCCCTGCTAATGGAAACATATTCCAATGTTTGTAGTTACAAATAATGCTAATGCATTTTTATATGAACATATCTGAATATTTGGGAAGTGTTAACTATATGACAGATTCCTAAATGCAGAAGCACTGGGTCAGAAGTTGAGTACATTTGAAACTTCTGATAAATACTGCCAAATGTCACTCCAAAACAATTGGACCGGTTAATGCTCCTGTCAGCAGTGTGTATGAAATAGAGCACATATTTTTATTAATAAACTAGCTACGTGTTCTTTATGATGCTGAACCAATGGATTTCTTTGCTTGATTTAAAACATTTCCTCTATTTAATAATCTTGCCAGAACACTTTTATGTTAGATAATTGAAAAACTCAATACTAAACATTACTGTATTGCAGTTTTTCAAGAAAAAATATAGTGCAGGTGATTAAATTAGTTTACCAACAGGAATGGGGCCAATATGATTACTTCAATTTTCTTTATTTCTAATATGTTATTGTGGCTCACAATCCTTCAGTTTCACAGGCTTTTAGAACTTTTAGCATTAGAGGAACCGATGATTGATTTTTTTTTTATAGTTTACTTTGACCAAATTACTTTAGTAGGAGCTCTTCATTTATCTGCTTAATGATACACACTCATTCTTTTTATCACTCTGCTTCCGACACAGCTCCTGGCCCATTTGCTTATTTAGGTGTATGGGCAAAAAGAGATAAAAACGCATTTGTTTAGGCCTGTAAAACACTGGTAGTGTAACTATGTGGAAAGGGGAGTCAAGCTGAGGAAGGAAGAGGAACCGTAGACTGGGAGTTACATTCTGGCTCAGCCGCATATTTCTGCATGATCTTGGACAATCATATAAGCCCTGACCATATTTAGAAGCCAGGAATAACAGTGACTTTAAAAATTAGGACATTAGGGTGCAAGTGACAGATATTAAACTCAGGGTGACAAAAAGTAAAAAGCAAATTTATTTATTCACTTATCAGAGACCCTCAAGGGTGGGATTTAGATATAGCTGAGTTCAAATGTTTAAACAATTTCAGCAACACATATTTCTCTAACTCTTTCCTAGGCTAGCTTAGTAAAGACAAAAATGGCCATCCGAAGCTCACTGTTGGCTGTGACTTGGGAACCGCATGAAAAGAAGCCACATTTTCCTTGTTGTTCTAGCAGATGTCTTATTTGCACACTCTTATTGGTCTACCTTGGTTCACAAGTCTCTGAATGAGACATGTCTCTGATTGGCCAGGCCTCCCCAGGAGGAGATAGGTTCAAGGAGCTTGAACTGAGAATGGGAATACTGAGGCGTTGTTTCATAAAGGAAAGGGCATAGATGCTGGGCAGACAAAGGCAGGAGATGACTATTAACCTTCTCTACCTTCCATACTAGATTGGTCTGAGACTTAAAAAGAGTAATGTTTGTGAATTAATGTAAACTCCATGGTGCTATACAACAAATGTAGGTTGTCCTTTTTATTTTATCTTATGAATACTTAATAATGACTAAGTAGTACAGTCTTGCCCAAATAAATTACTTATAGCTATTTTTTAAATAAATCCTTTTAAGCAGGTGAGTTGTCCCATTCTTGTTCCTAAAAAACTGCTCTTATCTCGGGCCATGTAAAATAAAGGGTAATTTCAAGGGAAGATCAATAATAACCTTCAGTACGTAATTATATACATTTGTCGTCATCTTTATAGTGTCATGTTTAAAATGCTTTGGTCAATTAAGTAATACTCATGGCAGATTATTCTGTCTTGGTATGTATTGGTTATGATCGATTAACACGTGCACAGCTTTAAAACATTGAAATTGATCTTTCGTTTGCTTGTAAGTATGACATCATAAACAAAGGAAGCCAGTGAGAGAACAAGTGATATCATGTCAACCTCTAAGTGTGAAAACATCTTCTGAATATTTCCTCCTTGTCATAGCTTATTTTGATATTATCCATGAATTGGTCTAAACTTTTCTGGAATCTATTTATACTTAAGTTGGTATTGCCTCTGGAGATGACTTGCATACTTTTTTTAGTAGCTCCTGTCTATATGGTTTTCTCCCTTCTGTGCCTACCGTATGCTGAACAAGCATCATTTGCAGGGTATAGTAAAACTGCAACTTTATTTTTAGACTCCTACTTTTCCTTTAAAATTTGCTCAGTGGGAATAGCCCTTCCCCATGCCTCGATGAACACTTGGACAGGTCCCATGGCTTTCTGTTCATTGTTAGGTAACAGGCCGTTCTCTGTTCATTTTAAGTCACAAACACAGTGTCAATTTAGAAATTAAAATATCTAACCCACACACGATAGAAACTTAGAATTTAACTTAATGTCAATTCTTACCTCCTCCCCCAGCAGGGCCACTGTGAAATTGTTTGTAGTGAGAGAAGGAGGCATGATCTTTTCCTCTTTTCCAGCTTAATGTTTCTTTTTTCCCAGCTTTCTGGAATTAATTTTTAAAAAACGCCTCTAGAGTCTGGCTTAGTAGGAGAGGAGATTAGGAAAATAGGGCACAATCTTACTTGGTATGCGTACTTAACTTTTTTTGTAGTAGGTGATTTTATGTTTTGTTTTATTTTTATTTTTTTAAGGAAAGCTCTCTGCTTGTCTTTCTAGGCACACACCAGTGAGACATATAGTACATCTCTTTTGGCTGGTTGCAACTCAGCTTCTGGTTATCTTGTGGTTATGAACCCTTGCTGTTAGAAACCATCCCCTCTGCTGGCAGGCCCTTTTAAAAGGGCAGGATTATAATGACTCCAGGCAGCTTTTTCCTCAGAAAGCTCTGAAACTGGCCTATGAGAAACTCACACATCTTTTGCCTCAGGGAGAGTAGGGGTGGCAGTACAGTTGCTATTCATGGGAGGATTCATGTAATAAAATAAGAAATCTATACTTGGTTCCCTAAAACCCTTGGAATTTCCTAAGTAGTAACATGAGTGATAGGGGATCTTTTGTTATAGTATTTGTTTTTGTCTCCAGTTCTTGAAATAGCTCTGGAGTGAGAGAACTATCTTTTGTTATTCTTAACAAGCTAATTTCATCCACACCTGAGCTTTTGTTAATGAGACGATTTTTGAAAGGCCCTAAGGATGGGAGACTGGTTGTCCCATGACTAAAGGGTTGGACTTCCAGCAACTGTTCCCACTACCTCCAGAAGCAGAGAGGGGGCGAAGGTTGAGTTTATCTGAAATAATCAGTGATTTAACCGACCATGCTTACTTAATGAAGCCACCATAAAAATCCTAACTGAAAGGATTTGGAGAGCTTTTGGGTTAGTGAACACATAGAGGTGCTAGGAGGGTGGGATGCATAGAAGCTCTGCGCTCCCCATCCCGGCCCCCATACCTTGTCCTATGCATCTCTTTAATTTGATTGTTCCTGAGCTGTATCCTTTGTAATATACCAGTAAACATAAGTA
The DNA here is from genome assembly GCF_009761245.1 of Sapajus apella. Taxonomy (NCBI): domain Eukaryota; kingdom Metazoa; phylum Chordata; class Mammalia; order Primates; family Cebidae; genus Sapajus; species Sapajus apella. Next base: position 6,071,023 of record NW_022436998.1, read on the forward strand.
AAGATTTTCCCTGAGTTCTGCGAGTCATTAGAGCAAAGTATTGAGGAGGCTGTGGGAACCTTCGATTTAGAGCTGGTCCATTAGAAGTGAGAAGGGAGGCTCAGACTTGTGACTGGTGTCTGAAAGTGGGAGCAGTCTTGTGAGACTGAGCCCCTTAACTTGAGGGATCTGACACTAACTCAGGCAGACAGCGTCAGAGTTGAGTTAAATTGTTAGACGTGGAGTTGGTATCGGAGGATTTGAGAATCACAGAATACCGTTTTACATATAAACCGACATGACCTTCTCCAGGAGTTGCCAGCAAGTTCTAAAATTTGATTGCAAGTCCAGGTTCACCATTATCTGCTCATCATGATTTTACAATCTTCAAGTCCCTCCATCTTTGACTCATTTCTTTGCCTAGTGAAGAAAAGTCCTACTTTTACATTCCTTTTCATATAAAGACACTTCAGATCTTGAGTTACTATGGTTATCTATCTTTGACCCTTCAGAAATTGTTATTTTTAAAAAATTTTCGAGTGAACAGAGTTTATGTAGCATTATGGATGCTAATGTTTTGTACAGGAGAAATACATTGTTTAGTTTGCTCCTGTTTCCCATTGATGATGACCAGTGACTATCATAACATTTTTGATCCTCAGAGGACATTAGATATATCTTTAGGAACTAGTCAGCATTAATTTTTATACCTTTTTTCATCCTATTTGAAATAAAAGATCTTAATATGTGTTTACAGGTATAAACACATATAATAAAATATTGACTCAAAAATATACTATTAAATATATTCCAAATGATATTATCCCCTTAAAAATATTCACTTTATTTTTTTTTTTTAATTTATTTTATTGCATTTTAGGTTTTGGGGTACATGTGAAGAACATGCAAGATTGTTGCATAGGTACACACGTGGCAGTGTGATTTGCTGCCTTCCTCCTCATCGCCTACATCTGGCATCTCTCCCCTTGCTATCTCTCCTCAACTCCCCACCCCCCACCGTCCGTCCCCTATTTCCCCCCAACAGACCCCAGTGTGTAGTGCTCCCCTCCCTGTGTCCATGTGTTCTCATTGTTCAACACCCACCTATGAGTGAGAACGTGCGGTGTTTGATCTTCTGCTCTTCTGTCAGTTTGCTGAGAATGATGGTTTCCAGGTTCATCCATGTCCCTACAAAGGACACAAACTCATCACTTTTGATGGCTGCATAATATTCCATGGTGTATATGTGCCACATTTTCCCTGTCCAGTCTATCATCGATGGGCATTTGGGTTGGTTCCAGGTCTTTGCTATTGTAAACAGTGCTGCAGTGAACATTCATGTGCACGTGTCCTTATAGTAAAACGATTTATAATCCTTTAGATATATACCCAGTAACGGGATTGCTGGGTCAAATGGAATTTCTATTTCTAGGTCCTTGAGGAATTGCCACACTGTCTTCCACAATGGTTGAACTAATTTGCACTCCCACCAACAGTGTAAAACTCTTCCTATATCCTCTCCAGCATCTGTTGTCTCTAGATTTTTTAATGATCGCCATTCTAACTGGCGTGAGATGGTATCTCAATATAGTTTTGATTTGCATTTCTCTGATGACCAGTGATGACGAGCATTTTTTCCTATGTTTGTTGGCCTCATGTATGTCTTCCTTTGTAAAGTATCTGTTCATATCCTTTGCCCACTTTTGAATGGGCTTGTTTGTTTTTTTCTTGTAAATCTGTTTTAGTTCTTTGTAAATTCTGGATATCAGCCCTTTGTCAGATGGGTAAACTGCAAAAATTTTTTCCCATTCTATTGGTTGCCGTTTCACTCTAATGACTGTTTCTTTTGCCGTGCAGAAGCTGTGGAGTTTGATTAGGTCTCATTTGTCTATTTTGGCTTTTGTTGCCAATGCTTTTGGTGTTTTGGTCAGGAAGTCCTTGCCTACGCCTATGTCCTGAAAGGTTTTGCCTAGATTTTCTTCTAGGGTTTTTATGGTATTAGGTCTTATGTTTAAGTCTTTAATCCATCTGGAGTTAATTTTAGTGTAAGGTGTCAGGAAGGGGTCCAGTTTCTGCTTTCTGCACATGGCTAGCCAGTTTTCCCAACACCATTTATTAAACAGGGACTCCTTTCCCCATTGCTTGTTTTTGTCTGGTTTGTCAAAGATCAGATGGTTACAGATATGTTATGTTGCCTCCAAGACCTCTGTTCTGTTCCATTGGTCTATATCTCTGTTTTGGTACCAGTACCATGCTGTTTTGATTACTGTAGCCTTGTAGTATAGTTTGAAGTCTGGTAGTGTGATGCCTCCCGCTTTGTTATTTTTGCTTAGAATTGACTTGGCTATGTGGGCTCTCTTTTGGTTCCATATGAAGTTTAAGGTGGTTTTTTCCAGTTCTGTGAAGAAGGTCATTGGTAGCTTGATGGGTATAGCGTTGAATCTGTAAATTACTTTGGGCAGTATTGCCATTTTCATGATATTGATTCTTCCTAACCATGAACATGGAATGTTTCTCCATCTGTTTGTGTCCTCTCTTATTTCGTTGAGCAGTGGCTTGTAGTTCGCCTTGAAGAGGTCCTTTACATTCCTTGTTAGTTGTATTCCTAGGTATTGTATTCTCTTTGTGGCAATTGTGAATGGCAGTTCATTCTTGATTTGGCTCTCTTTAAGTCTGTTATTGGTGTATAGGGATGCATGTGATTTTTGCACATTGATTTTGTATCCTGAGACTTAGCTGAAATTGCTTATCAGTTTCAGGAGATTTTGGGCTGAGACAGTGGGGTCTTATAGATATACAATCATGTCGTCTGCAAATAGAGACAATCTGATTTCCCCTTTTTCTATTTGAATACCCTTTATTTATTTTTCTTGCCTGATTGCGCTGGCTAGAACTTCCAGTACTATATTGAATAGGAGTGGTGAGAGAGGGCATCCTTGTCTAGTGCCAGATTTCAAGGGGAATGCTTCCAGTTTTTGCCCATTCAGTATGAAATTGGCTGTTGGTTTGTCGTAAATAGCTTTTATTATTTTGAGATATGTTCCGTCAATACCTAGCTTATTCAGGGTTTTTAGCATAAAGGGCTGTTGACTTTTGTCAAAGGCCTTCTCTGCATCAATTGAGATAATCATGTGGTTTTTGTCTTTGGTTCTGTTTATGTGGTGAATTATGTTGATAGACTTGCATATGTTGAACCAGCCTTGCATCCCTGGGATGAAGCCTACTTGATCGTGGTGGATAAGCTTTTTGATGTGCTGTTGCAATCGGCTTGCCAGTATTTTATTGAAGATTTTTGCATCTATATTCATCATGGATATTGGCCTGAAGTTTTCTTTTCTTGTTGAGTCTCTGCCGGGCTTTGGTATCAGGATGATGTTGGTCTCATAAAATGATTTGGGAAGGATTCCCTCTTTTTGTATTGTTTGGAATAGTTTCAGAAGGAATGGTACCAGCCCCTCTTTGTATGTCTGGTAGAATTTGGCTGTGAACCCATCTGGACCTGGGCTTTTTTTGGGTGGTAAGCTCTTAATCGCTGCCTCAACTTCAGACCTTGTTATGGGTCTGTTCAGGGTTTCGGCTTCTTCCTGGTTTAGACTTGGGAGGATGCAAGTATCCAGGAATTTATCCATTTCTTCCAGGTTTACTAGTTTATGTGCATAAAGTTGTTTGTAATAATCTCTGATGATGGTTTGAATTTCTGTGGAATCTGTGGTGATATCCCCTTTGTCGTTTTTTATTGCATCAATTTGGTTATTCTCTCTTTTCTTTTTGATCAATCTGGCTAGTGGTCTGTCTATTTTGTTGATCTTTTCAAAAAACCAGCTCCTTGATTTATTGATTTTTTGAAGAGTTTTTTGTGTCTCTAACTCCTTCAGTTCTGCTCTGATCTTAGTTATTTCTTGTCTTCTGCTAGGTTTTGAGTTTTTTTTATCTTGCTCCTCTAGCTCTTTCAGTTTTGATGATAGGGTGTCAATTTTAGATCTCTCCTTTCTTCTCATGTGGGCATTTACTGCTATATATTTTCCTCTAGAGACAGCTTTAAATGTGTCCCAGAGATTCTGGTATGTTGTGTCTTCATTCTCGTTGGTTTTGAAGAACATCTTTATTTCTGCCTTCATTTCATTGTTTATCCAGTCAACATTCAAGAGCAAGTTGTTCAGTTTCCATGAAGCTGTGCGGTTCTGGGTTAGTTTTTGAATTCTGAGTTCTAACTTGATTGCCCTGTGGTCTGAGAGACTGTTTGTTATGATTTCCGTTCTTTTGCATTTGCTGAGGAGTGATTTCCTCCTCCCAATTATGTGGTCAGTTTTATAGTAGATGTGATGTGGTGCTGAGAAGAATGTATATTCTGTGGATTTGGGGTGGAGAGTTCTGTAAATGTCTATTAGGTTTGCTTGGTCCAGGTCTGAGTTCAAGTCCTGGATATCCTTGTTAATTTTCTGTCTGGTTGATCTGTCTAATATTGACAATGGGGTGTTAAAGTCTCCCACTATAATTGTGTGGGAGTCTAAGTCTCTTTGTAAGTCATTAAGAACTTGCCTTATGTATCTGGGTGCTCCTGTATTGGGTGCATATATATTTAGGATCATTAGCTCTTCTTGTTGCATTGATCCTTTTACCATTATGTAATGTCCTTCTTTGTCTCTTTTGATCTTTGTTGCTTTAAAGTCTAATTTATCAGAGATGAGAATTGCAACTCCTGCTTTTTGTTGCTCTCCATTTGCTTGGTAAATCTTGCTCCATCCCTTTATTTTGAGCCTTTGTGTATCCTCGAATGTGAGATGGGTTTCCTGAATACAGCACACTGATGGGTTTTGGCTTTTTATCCAATGTACCAGTCTGTGTTTTTTGATTGGGGCATTTAGTCCATTTACATTTAGGGTTCATATTGTTATGTGTGAATCTGATACTGCCATTTTGGTGCTAGCTGGCTGTTTTGCCCATTAATTGATGCAGATTCTTCATTGTGTTGATTGTCTTTACCATTTGGCATGTTTTTGGAGTGGCTGGTACTGGTTGTTCCTTTATATGTGTACAGCCTCTTTCAGGAGCTCTTGTAAAGCAGGCCTGGTGGTGACGAAATCTCTGAGTACTTGCATGTTCACAAAGGATTTTATTTTTCCTTCACTTACGAAGCTTAATTTGGCTGGATAGGAGATTCTGGGTTGAAAGTTCTTTTCTTTTAGGATGTTGAATATTGGCCCCCACTCTCTTCTGGCTTGTAGGGTTTCTGCTGAGAGATCTGCTGTGAGTCTGATGGGCTTCCCTTTGTGGGTAACCTGACCTTTCTTTCTGGCTGCCCTTAGTATTTTCTCCTTCATTTCAACCCTGGTGAATCTGGTGATTATGTACCTTGGGGTTGCTCTTCTTGAGGAATATCTTTGTGGTGTTCTCTGTATTTCCTGGACTTGAATATTGGCCTGCCTTGCTAGGTTGGGGAAGTTTTCCTGGATAATATCCTGAAGAGTATTTTCCAGCTTGGATTCATTCTCTTCATCGCATTCAGGTACACCTATCAAATGTAGATTACATCTTTTCACATCGTCCCACATTTCTTGGAGACTTTGTTCATTCTTTTTTACCCTTTTTTCTCTATTCTTGCCTTCTCGTTTTATTTCATTGAGTTGATCTTCGATCTCTGATATCCTTTCTCCTGCTTGGTCAATTTGACTGTAGAAACTTGTGCATGCTTTGCGAAGTTCTTGTGTTGTGTTTTTCAGCTCCATCAGTTCACTTATATTCCTTTCTATTTTGTCCATTCTTGTTAGCATTTCTTCAAATCTTTTTTCAAAGTTCTTAGTTTCTTTGCATTGGGTTAGAACATGTTCTTTTAGTTCACAGAAGTTTCTTAATACCCACCTCCTGAAGTCTGATTCTGTCATTTCATCACACCCGTTCTCCATCCAACCTTGTTCCCTTGCTGGTGAGGAGTTGTGATCCCTTTTAGGAGGAGAGGTGTTCTGGTTTTGGGTGTTTTCATCCATTTTGGGCTTTTTTCTTCCCATCTTTATGGATTTATCTACCTGTCGTCTTTGTAGTTGCTGGCTTTCAGATTGGGTCTCTAAGTGGACATTCTGTTTGTTGATGATGAGGTTATTTCTGTTTCTTAGTTTTCCTTCTAACAGTCTGGCCCCTCTGCTGTAGGTCTGCTGAGTTCCACTCCAGGCCCTGCTTGCCTGGGGATCACCTGCAGCGGCTGCAGAACAGTAAGGGTTGCTACCAGTTTTCTTCTTCTGCTATCTTTGTCCCAGAAGGATACCCGCCAAATGTCAGTCTGATCTCTCCTTTATGAGGTGGCTCTTTGGATATACAGGGGTCAGGGGGCTGCTTGAGGAGACAGTCTGTTCTTTATAGGAGCTCAGATGCTGAGCTGTGAGCTCCAGTGTTCATTCAGAGCTGTTGGGCAGGTACGTTTAGGTCTGCTGCAGCAGAACTCATAAACCGCTTTTTGTTCCCAGGTGCTCTGTCCCAGGGAGTCAGGGCTTTATTTATGAGTTTCCGTTGTGCTGCTGCCTTCTTTTTCTTTTTTCCTTCAGAGCTGCCCTGCCCAGCAAGGAGGCAGCCTAGTTACTGTCTGCCTGTAGAGGCTTTGCTGAGCTGCTGTGGGCTCCGCCCAGCTGCCGAGTGAACTTCCCTGCAGTCCTGTTTGTATGGGTGTCGTTAGAACTGCCTTGGCAGTGGTGGCCCACCTCTGTATTGGTGGACTCTCTCTGTAATGCAGGTTGCCTCGGCAATGGCAGGCTGCCTCATCAATGGCTGGTTGCCTTGGCAGTGGTGGGCTGCCTCAGCATTGGCTGACTACCTTCCTAGCGTTGAAGTGCCTCGGTAATGGTGGATGCCCCTCCCCCACAGAGCTGGACCGTTCCGGGTTCAGCTGCGCTTGCTGTGAAACTCTCGATCTAGAGATTTTCTGATTGCTGTTCTTTTGTGGGGGAGGGACCTGCCAAGCCTGATCACCTGGCTCCCTGCCTCAGAGCCTTTTTTTTTTCTTTTTTTTTTAGTTGGTGTTCTAGTCCCCTGTTGAAGAGGCGCCGGGATGTGTGTGTTTTCCCCTGCAGCGACTCACTGCGCTGGCTTAAACAGCGGCACTGAGATTTGTAGCGCTTTTTTTTTGCCCTGAAATCTACTGTCCTGGTTCCCTGTTCAGTCCCCTTTTTAAACAGACGAATGGGCGACTTCCCGTGGCTCCAATTGCCACCCAAAAGGGCACCCGGACCAGTGTATTTTATACAGAGAACTGCTGCTCCGGGGCGCTGACAAAGCAGCTGCACGGGGCAAAGCAGCCACGCCAGCCAACATGGCTGCGCTGGCTGAAACAGCCACGCTGGCAACCTGTGGGGCTTCTCTGCCTGGGGATCTCCTAGTCTGTGGGCAATAAAAATGCGGTGTCCACTCGCCCTCTGTGCTTTCACTGGGAGCTGCAATCCTGAGCTGTTCCTAAATGGCCATCTTGGATCGATTCCACCTTAGGTTTTTAAGGTCAAGCTATCCTAGTTCACAATTTTAAGATCTCATTTTAAAAAATTGCTTCAAGGACTTGCATGATGCCTCATGCCTATAATCGCAGAACTTGAGGAGGCAAAAGCAGGTGAATCCCTCAAGTCCAGAAGTTGAAGACCAGCCTGGGTACACGGCAAGGGCCTGTCTCTACGAAAAACGCAAAAAATTTAGCTGGGTGTAGTGACATGTGCCTGTAGTCCCAGGTGATGGGGAGGTTAGGGTGGAAGGATCCTTGAGCCTGGGAAGCAGAGGTTGCAATGAGCCTAGATCACGCCACTGCACTCCTGTCTGGGTGACTGAATGAGACCCTGTCTCAAAAACAAATAAAATAAAATTACTTTAAATCCGTAGTATATAAAAAATAATCCTTAGCAGTCACCAGTCTCCAAGAAGGTGAATATGATTTTCAGAAACATCAAAAAGCCATTGTGAACCAAGTCTAGTGCGTGATGTTGATGACCAAATTGAGCAGTAATGTTGGGGTCAAAATAGTGTTACTATGTCTATAAAATGGTGAGCTTGGTTTTCTTATTTAAATGACTGTGCTGTGAAAACAATAGCAAAAATAATTTCAAAGATTTTTCACAATGATGATGTCTTATAATATGCCCACATTTCTAGAGATGATTAATTAAAATAAACTGTACAAGTACAAAAAGTATGATCACCCTTTCTTTTATCATGAAAGAGCTCTCCCCAAAGCTGTACACTTATTAGCTCTGATAAAGCCACCCCCCCAGTCACTTTCATGATACGTCAGTTTTCTTTTTGACTCTTGTCACACTACATCCTGGACTTATCCTGATATTATGCAGAATAATCCAAACCAGATCTCAATATCTCTGTGCATAGCATCTGTCTAGTTTATAATGTGCTGTCTGCATTCTAGGGCCTATACTGCTTCCTAACATCTTTCACAAGGTAGGGGGGTGGTCCTTCGAGAATCCCCCAAACTGCCCAGAAAGGAGTGATCTAAAGATTTCTAAGGTATTGTTTGGTGATAAACTGTCCCTATTGTAAGTTAGTCATTGCTGCTGCTGCTTTTATCCTAGGCATAGACATTGGAGTGACCCAATATATTAAAGTTAACTTATTTGAGGTTCACTGAATCTCTTCCATAGCCTACCAATTTGAGGGTGAGGGAGTTTGGTTCCTAAGTCCTTATTAGCACTCCTATAGGCATGGAATCAATTCAGAAAGGAAAATGAAATTCTGCTGGGCAAGGTGTGGTACCATGCTGTTGAGTTCCACCAACAAAGAGCTGGCACCTACATCCTCTTCCAAATGACCATAATGTACATGACTTCCTTAGCACTGACCCACAAATAAGTGCTGAAAAAACAGTAGCTGCTATTCATTCTGTAAAAGAGTCATCAAAAAACCCTCCTTAAGATTAAGAGATTTTTTTTTTGATGAATCTTTTAATGAAATTTCTATAGACTTGGGGGGCACATGTGCAAGTTTCTTATATGGATATATTGTGTAATGGTGAGGTTTGGGCTTCTAGTGTGCCTCATCCTTGTTGCTGCAGAAGACATGATTTCATTCTTTTTTCTGGCTATGTAGTATTCCATGGTTTTATATGTGTGTCTATATAGATAAATAATATGTATTTATTATTCATACACATATATATTTAATATGTATTTATTAATGTGGTATAATAAATGTCATATATACATATCACATTTTCTTTATCCAATCATCTGTTGATGGACACTTGCATCGATTCTGTGACTTTACTATTGCAAATAGTGCTGCAAGAAACATACAAGTGCAGGTGTCTTTTTGACAAAGAAATACCAATTTCTCTTTCTTTTTCTTTTTTTTTTGAGACAGAATTGCTCTGTTGCCCAGGCTGGAGTGTTGTGGTGAGATCTCAGCAACCTCTGCCTCCCAGGTTCAAGCCATTCTCGTGCCTCAGCCTCCCGAGCAGCTGGGATTACAGGCATGTGCCCCAGGCCTAGCTAATTTTGTTCTCTTTCTTCCTTTCTTTCTTCCTTCCTTCCTTCCTTTCCTGCTTTCCTTCTTTCCTTCTTTTCTTTTCTTTTCTTTTCTCTTCTTTCTTTCGGTATTTTTAGTAGAGACAAGGTTTCTCCATGTTGGCCAGGCTGGTCTCGAACTCCTGATCTCAGGTGATCCACCAGCCTCAGACTTCCAAAGTGTTAGGATTATAGGTGTGAGCCATTATGCTTGGCCAACAATTTCTTTTCCTTTGGGTAAACACCCAGTAGTATGATAGGTGGGTTGAATGGTAGTTCTATTTTTAGTTCTTTGAGAAATCTCCATACTGTTTTCCATAGAGGTTGTATTAACTTACATTTCCACCAACAATGTATAAGTGTTCCCTTTTCTCCACATCCTTGCCAACATCTGTTGTTTTTTGACTTTTTAGTAATAGACATTCTGACAAGGTGTGAGATGGTACACTATGATGATGTTTATCTACAAAATTAAAATTTTGAGTTCTCTTTTTGCCACACCACTCTGGGCATTTCCTTTAAACATCCTGTTAATGAGCTAAATGTGATTTCCCCTTAGAGAAGGCTTGTTGCCTTGCCTCAGGATGGTTGTGTTCATTCAGAAGAATCTGACCCTTTGCATGGCTTCTACAGAGCTGACAGCTTTCTTCTCAGTCAGCCATAAAAGGGAATGCTCGTGATTGTCCATGAGCCTTTTGAAGCACTGAGTATTGGAAGTGAAGGGTTTTATGTTTTGTCCCACAGTTCCAAATTTTGTCCTGGAGTGTCTTTTGACTTTCAGGGGTTGATTTGCTACCAGCCCACACACATCTCTTTCTGAACTCTGTATCTATTGCTTTTTGATCTAGAACCTTTGATTTACTAAGCAGAAAAGCAACTTTTTCCTCAAAGAGTCACAGTTCTCCTTATTGGAAAACAAAGGAGAGAAAAGAGAAATAAGGTATCCGGGAGATCCCTGTTTTTATGATATTCATTTCCTAGTCTCTATTTCTATACTTCTTTCTACTTATTTCTTTTTTTCTCTCCTTTTCTTTCTTTCTTTTTTTTTTTTTTCTTTTTTGAGACAGGGTTTCACTCTGTCCCCTAGGCTGGAGTGCAGTGGCTTGATAATAACTCATTGTAATCTTGAATTTCTGGATTCAAGGGATCCTCTGACCTCAGTCTCCTGAGCAGCTGGGACTACAGTAAGCACATACCACAGTGTCTGACTAACTTTTTACTATATTTTGTAGAGAAGGTTCTATCACATGTCACAGTCACATAGGTTACTTATATATTTGAATTTCTAAATTTAATGATACTTTTATAAATCCTAAATGTCCTGACTGAATGCTGGAGCAGGGAGGCCAATGTTCAGTCGTGGTCTTTTTCTTTCTTTTTTTAGATAAGAAAATAAGTATGCTATGTGGGGCTTTTACATACAACCCAGATCATCCTCAGTACCAGGCAGTGAGCTCACTGCCTTCCAAGCCTGCAAGACACGCGTCATCTTCCCCAGAGTATAGAATAGGGAGCCGAGGAGCTTATTGATTAAAAACTGTTTTGGCTGATTGCCATAAATGCCAGAGATATCTGCCTCTTTTTGGTTATTTCACATCTTCAGAAAATGCTGCTTGTTGGACATAACTAATCATGGATTCTACTGATAGGGCAAAGTTTCCACTCTGTAGTGATGGCTTACCCAGGAAGTATATATTCCCAAAGGTACTTTTAATATATGCATGAATTTTTATAAGGATGAATTAGGCTTAGTACAGTCACAGATATGCGAGTCCGTATTATAATTGTATGTACTGATGCATTTTTTAAAACCGTTACCTCTAATTTCTTTAATTTCCCCAGTGTACCTGCTGATCTAGGCAGGCTGCTCTCCTTGCTGCCCACAAACACACTATGCTTATTGGGGCTTCTTTGCTCTGACTCATTTCTTCTCTCACCTGCATCATTCTTCTTTCCCTGGGTGTTTCTCCACATGCCCTCTCAGTGTGTTTAATACACTCCTCTCTCCGCCTGAATCCCTCTTCCTGTCATCCCCAAACCTATCTCAGGTATCTTTGGTTTCAGGTAGCATAAACTCATTAAACTGCTGTTACGAATGGAGAGCTTCTGTGGAATGGTATGTGGACATGAAGAACATTGGCCATAAAGGACCTCAGGGCACCTGGAGCAGGACGAGCCATTAGATGTCATAAGCAGCTGGGACCAGGACCTAGGAAGCCACTGGAGCCAATGCAACTAATTTCTCCATCTCACCCCCTTGTTGATGCCACATACTTTCTTGCTCTAAGTCTATATCAGAGTTTCTCAGCCTTGTCAGTGTTGACGTTTTGGGCCAGATAATTTCTTTCATTTTTCAGGATGTCCTGTGGAATGTTCAGCAGCATCCCTGGCCTCTGCCCCCTTGATGCCAGTAGCACGCCTTGATTATGACAACAAAATGTGCCTCTAGACATTGCCCAATGTCCTCTGGGGAGCCAAACTGACCATGGTTGACAACCACTGATCCATAGGAAACTGCTTCCTTGTTCCTCTGATTCTCAGCTGCTCTGTATACAGGTAGAAAGTGGCTCCTGAGCCTCGCAGTGCTTCACCTCCCAGCTCCAGCTTGACTCAGTTACCCACTCCAATGATGTAGAATCTCAGAATTTGATTCAGCCTTTGGATTGGTTCCTCAGGATGATGTGTAGACTCCTGGTACAATCGGCAGGGCCAGGGAGGTGCAGAGCAGGTAGCATAAACATGGCTGTAGCTTACCTCCTCCAGAAAAGGAATCATCCCAGGGAGCAGAATTCTCCTTGTATCTGAGCACATACTCCATTAAGTACCTAGTGTTTCCAATTTATATAGGAAAAATTCTAAAAATATTTTAAGGAAGCATTGCCTTCTTAGATTATATTGCACAACAATAAAATGTATGCAACTTATGGAGATGGGGCAGTGCAGTGGTTAAGAGCACAGGCTTTGGAGATAGACTGTCTAGGTTCACATTCATCATACTGCATGCCAGCTGTGGCTTGGGGAGACTATTGGATCTGTCTTTGCCTCATTTCTTCATCTACACAATGGCAGTAATAACAGCAGTAATAATAATAATAATAATTATCACTTGTATATCATTCATTGGATGTGCCAGTTATAAATTTTAAGTGTGTTAGCTAAATTAATTTATTAAATTCCCACAACTGTGAGTTTAAACTCTTTTCAGAAATCCTTAGGACCACATTTTTTGTTATGGTATGGAGAGCAGATATTTATAACCCCCTAGCAGGATCTGAAGGAGTACCTGATAATCAACCATAAGATATTCTACAATAGAACATAAGAATATTTTACTAAGAGATATATAAGTAGTTTAGGTCTTGTTACCAAGTGATTATACTGCCAATATATGTGAAAATTGTGGGTTTGTGCCCAGCAATTTTTGGAATTATATTTTTGTATATTTATCTTCATCTTACAGACGAGGAAAACTGAAATTCAAAAAGACTTAGTAACTTTTTTCTCTTGAGACAGTGTCTTGCTCTGTTGCCCAGGCTGGTCCTAAACTCCTGGCCTCAGGAGATCCACCCACCTCAGCTTCCTGAGTAGGTGGCTGGGATTACACACATGTGCCACCACACCTGGGTTCCGAGACTTAGTAACATGACATAGTTTACACAGCTAGAAATGCAGAAGCTGAGATTTGAACTCAGGCATTTGGATGCCAAAAGACTATGCACCTGACCACAGTATTATGTCACGTAGCAGAGGGTTTTTGTGAGAATTAAATGAGTGAACATGTGTAAAAAGCACAAAGAGCAGGCATGACACATAGTGAATGCTATTTAAGCATTAACTATTATCAGGATTTTCTTCTGTTTTTTGTTTGTTTGTTTGTTTTTGGGGGCAGCATCTTGCTATGTTGCCAAGGCTGGTGTGCAGTGGCTGTTCACAGGCGTGATTATAATGCAGTACAGCCTCAAAGTCTACACTGAAGCTATCCTCCTGCCTCAGCCTCCTAAGTAGGTGGGACTATAGGCATGTGCCACTATACCCAGCCAATTTTCTTGATTTTGGGGGGAGTTATTGTGATTTATTATTATAACAGCTGGCAGTGCAGTGATGTATTCAATTTGATAAGGCAGTGCTTCCCAGCCCCTCTTGGGAAGGCAGACCTCAAAAATCATAGTCTTTCTAAACCACAATGGAGTATACCATGATGCTGTTACTGGCCCTGGTGACTCTGACATATGGCCACCAGAAGCTCTGTCCAGCTTCCCATGAGCTAAGGGTCCTGTTATGGACTGAACGTTTGTGTCCCCACCAAATTCATATGTTGAAGCCTTAACCATCAGTGTGATGTATTTGGAGATAGGCCCTCAAAGGAAGTAATTAAGGTTAAAGGAGGCCCATAAGGGTAGGCCATGATGGGATTAGTGTCCTTAGAAGAGACACCAGAGAAGTCATATTCCCTCTCCCCCAGCATACGCACATGCACTCAAGAAAGGCCATATGAGCACGTTGCGAAAAAAAAAAGGTGGCCATCTTCAAGCCAGGAAGTGAACTGTCCCCAGAAACTGAATTTGCTGATACTTTAATCATGGACTTCTAGCCTCCGCAACTGAGAAAATAAATTTCTGTTTTAGCCACCCAGTGTCTGGTGTTTTGTTACAGTAGCTGGAGTAGACTAATACAGATCATGTCACATCTGGAGCCCAGCTCAGCAGTTGGGAAGCTCTGCATTAAGAAGGCATATTGATGTGTTTCTTTTTCCACAAAATGACTTCACTGTGCTAAATTTTGTGTATTTTTCTTCTTTTTTCTTGGTCTATTCTATTAGACTCTTTTTTTTTTTTTTTTTTTTTTTTTTTGAGACAGGGTCTCACTCTTATCACCCAGGCTATAGTACAGTGGTGTGTGATCTTGGCTCATGATCCTCCTGTCTCAGCATCGCTAGTAGCTGGGACTACAGGTACACACTGTAGTCTGAATAATTTTTTTGTATTTTTTTTGTAGGGTCAGGGTTCAGCATGTTGCCCAGGCTGGTCTCAAACTCCTTGGCTCAAGCAGTTTGCCCACCTTGGCCTCCCAATGTGCTGGGATTATAGGCATGAGCCACTGTACCAGGCCTCTATTAGAGTCTTAACTATGACTTCTCATCCTTGGTTATACATTGAATACTATTTTCTGCCACACTGTGATTAAACTTTATTGTTGATGGGTCTAAAACCCATAACATAAAACTTGTTAGTGTAGAGTACACAGTAAAAATACATTGACTACATTGGTCTTTGGAACGCTTCTAAGAATGTGTATTAACTTTATACCGTAGTCTGTAGCTATACTTCAGCCTTTTTCTGCTGTGTTCTTGAGAAATGAGAATCCAAAGTAAACTGAATTTGTGCTATTTGATGTGCTAAGTGAGGAGTATGGATTTAAGACACAAATCATTAAGTACAGTCTAAATTGTACTTTTAAATGTTATAGATGATTATTTTTCAGAAATTCACAAACATTTATTTTCTCTGTTTGGGCTATCTCATTCAAAGATTCTAAAACTATTCAGTGTAACTCAAGACTTTACTTATTTTTATCCTGAAAATATTGTTTTTCTTCTAGCTTCTGGTGAAGACAATTTTATCATTGTCAGCATTCCGTCAACAAGTTTATCAAAGAAAAAGAGAATGATTTCCTCATGTGAGCCTGAAATGCCATGAGAAAGAACATTGTATTCTCATCCTGTCTAGTGCAGTTGTCCTAAAGTGGACTTTTTCATTCCATGTTATTTACTCATCAAATATTGCATCACTTTGTAAAAGGAGAACAATTTTGAAAATTAGAGTGAAAGAGCATGCTGGAATACGTTGTTTTTTTTTTTGGTTTTTGTTTTTGTTTTACACACACACATGCACATACACACACTCACATATATAAAAAAAGGAAAAAAATCAAAGTGTCAGTTAGATAGTAGCCAACCTTAAAAAAAAACAATCATACAGGTTTATCTTTCCACCAGTAGATTCTTGTTTTTAGCTTGTTGGGCAGATAAAAAGTGAGGAGGAAACCTTCAATCCACGTATGAAAAAAGGTAGTTTCAAAGGCAAAACTCTCAGGTATTGGTGGAATAACAAAATCTTAGTAAGTTTAAATAAAGAGGGCAAACCTAAACATTATATATATATATGTATATATATATACATATATCTATATACATATATATGTATGTATATATATACATATATCTATATACATATATATGTATGTATATATATATATATAGGCGAATCTAGATATATGATATATATAGGCAAACATATACATATATATATAGGCAAATGTGAACTATGCCAAGTATATAGAAAAGCTGATGTGAATTGATGTTAAGTGGAAAAAGAATAAAATGTACACACTTAATTGCCACTATGTACAAATGGCTTTACTACTTTGTATAAAAAGAGCATGAGGGGTGGGAGTGGGACTGCCGAGGCCGTGCACTTGGCTGTAGCTGGGCGCCTTGGTTAGGTGTGCTGTCAGTCCTTTCCGAGTGCCTGGCCGCAGCCTCTCCAGCCTCGGCCCAACATGGACTTCAGAGAAATTCTCCTGATAGCTTCCAAGGGACAAGGTGTCAACAATGTGCCAAAAAGGTATAGTTTGGCAGTGGGGCCTCCAAAAAAAGACCCAAAAGTTAAAGGTGTCCAATCAGCAGCTGTACAGACTTTTCTTAAAAGGAAAGAAGAGGAACTCAGACAAAAAGCCTTAGAGGAGAAGAGGAGAAAAGAAGAACTAGTGAAAAAGTGAATTGAGCTCAAACATGACAAGAAAGCAAGAGCTATGGCAAAGAGGACAAAGGATAATTTCCATGGTTACGATGGGATCCTTATTGAGGAAAAGTCAAAGAAGAGGCAGGCAATGGAACCGACCAAGAGTATGAAATGGAAGAAGAGAATGAATTCCTTGAATACAATCATGCAGAGTCAGAGCAGGAGTATGAGGAAGAGCAAGAACCTCCCAAAGTTGAAAGCAAACCAAAGGTCCCCCTTAAAAGTGCCCCACCACCCATGAACTTCACTGATTTACTCAGACTGGCTGAGAAAAAGCAGTTTGAACCAGTGGAAATCAAGGTAGTGAAGAAATCAGAAAAGTGACCTATGACTGCAGAAGAACTTGGGGAGCGAGAATTCCTTGAATGAAAGCGTAGGAGAAAAAAACTTGAGACAGATGCTAAACTACCTCCAACTGTGTCCAAAAAGACACCCTCTCAGAAAGTGTGGGCACAAAACTTAGCAAAGCTTCTGGAGACAGGCATCCTTCTTCCAAAGGAATGCCCCTTCCTCATGCTGAGAAGAAATCAAGACCCACGATGGCCAATGAGAAGCACTTAGCTTTGTCTTCATCCAAATCCATGCCAGGAGAGAGGATCAAGACAGGATCTGGCAATAGCTCCCAACCCTTACTTCGTGAGGGTCATGACAGACCTGTTTTCAATGGAGCTGGAAAGCCTCCTTCCAGCACCTGTTCACCAAGTATTCCAAAGACTTCTGCTAGCAGGACTCAGAAATCTGCTATGGAGCACAAAGCCAAAAAATCTCCGTCCAATCCTAGCCATTCCAGGCCTGGGTCCATGGTCACCCCACACGATAAGGCTAAGAGTCCAGGTGTCAAGCAGCTAGGCAGCAGCTCTAGCTCAGCCCCTGGGCAGCCCAGCACAGGAGTTGCTCGGCCCACAATTAGTTCTGGCGCTGTGCCCAGGCTCCAGAATGGCAGCCCCAGCTCAGGACCTGAGCGATCAATCAGTGGGTCCAAGAAGCCAACCAATGGCTCACATCCCTCTGGGCGGACAGTCACTGGTACATGTGGCCCTGGACAACCTGCAAGCAGCTCAAGTGGCCCTGGGCGACCTATCAGTGGTTCAGGTAGTTCTGCAAGACTGTTGGGCAGCTCTCTTGGCCCTGGGCGGCCTACGAGCAGTCCACATGAACTTCAACAACCAGTGAGTGGCTCAGGCTTCCGTTGGTGGCCTGGGGAGATCCATAAGTAGCTCAATTCCAGTTGGACAGACTGTCAGTAGTTCAGTCTCAGGAAGACCAGTGAGTAGCTTGGGACCTGGGCGAACAGTTAGTAGCTCAGGTCCCACCATAAAGCCTAAGTGTACTGTTGTCTCAGAAACAATTTCTTCCAAGAATATCATTAGCCAGTCCAGCAATGGACAGATGAATGGAATGAAGTCACCCCTATATGGCTACAGATCTGCCCAAGGTTCTCAAAGGCTTCCCTTCCCTACTGGTTACAAAAGGCAGCGAGATTATGAAGAGGAGGATGACGATGATGATGAATATGACTCTGAAATGGAAGATTTTATCGAAGATGAAGGAGAGCCTCAGGAAAAAATATCCAAGCACATTAGAGAAATCTTTGGTTATGACCAAAAAAAATACAAAGATGAAAGTGATTATGCCTTACGTTACATGGAAAGTAGTTGGAAAGAGCAGCAGAAGGAAGAAGCAAAGAACTTAAGACTAGGTATGCAAGAGGACTTAGAGGAAATGAGACGTGAAGAAGAAATGCAATGTCGAAGGGCCAAGAAGCTGAAGAGGCGTTAGCAGCTGCTTTTATTTTTGTGAAATTCTCTGCTGCAAGGATTTCCTGCCTTCAGACTGAAGCCTCCTTATCATTTAGATTTATACTTGGGTACTCAAGGAGAAGGAATGCATACTGTCATTTGAGCATAAAATATTTTCAGATATTTTCCAGGGTGAAATCTGTAATGCAGATGATATAATGCCCACTTGTGCTCTTATGAAGTTAACTGTTCAGAGATACCAGCCTTGATCCTGAGGAGCTATGCACTCTAATGTGGGGCCACTCACCAGTCAGCCAATCTTTTATTGTTCCTTTGCTACTTTGAAAGGAAAAAAAAAAAAGTCTCTTGACTTCTGTAATTCTTCTGCTAATCTGTGAGTAGGGTACTGCCCTGCTCCCAATCAAACTTAGTCTTTTTATGAGAAACCTGGACCTTCCATGAATGTTGCCAGCAATAAAGTGACTTGTCCTAATCTATGGATTGAGAACTTGAAAATGTAGAGTAGGATTTATAACTAACTTATGGATGTCATCCTGTGACTTTGAAGTACAAAGTAGAATAAATTATATTCTGTATTATTCATGGATTGGATGCTGAGCATTCTTACTCATTAATTTAAGTGGTTAGAAATTAATGAAAAAAATTTTAAGTTAAAATACAGGTTATAACAGTATAAATATTCTTTTCTAAGTTTTCCTTTCAGTTATGTTGGCTTTAGTGTAAGATAGACAAGGTCACTGTGCTGATTGATTTTTTTATCTAAAAAAAAGTCATTTTTATATTGAAGAAAAAATATTTTATTCAAACATGAGATTTGAAAGAGTAATAGTTTATAAAATAAGGAAGTAACATGTGAGGCTTCCCACTCCCCTCCCCCATCATAAAGATATTTTGAAATCCCAAGTTGCCCCCATACCTCTTGTCATTAATGACTTTTCATTTTTAGCTTGAATTTGTTAGCAAATATTAAAGGCAGAAAACCAAAAACTAAATTTATGGTTATCGAGAGCACCATCTTCTCCTTTTGCCCATATTGCACTTTGATTTCAAACTATGCACTGTGAAGAGATTTTTTCCCCCAGGGTAGGAAGGGATGTTCCCTGTTATCAGTATTTTACTGAGCTGTGGAAATTCATTTTTACCCTTTTAAAGGCATAAATATAGACTTGATATCCCTTAAGCTTCAAGTCCAAGCAGTTCCAATCAGGCTGACTTAGGATGAGGCTGGAAGGAAGCCAAGTCTCAAGAACTGTCTGCAACAGAAAATGAGATATGATGCTAGAGAGCATTTGTCCTTGACTGTAAGTACGAAGGCTTGGGGGAAGTGAGACATCAGCTTGTGACAGTTCTACAATAAATGTTCTGGCTATCTTAAGCCATTGTATGGTAAGGATTAGGAAGTAAGAGGGATTGTCCTACAACAGGCCCTTACACTTCAGCAGACCAAATGTTTTGGTTTATTCCTTTTTATCCATAAAGTCTTTATTCTTCAAGTTTGGGTATTACAGATTACCATCGTTAGCCTTCCTTAATGGGACCATATGAGCCAGTCTTTTAAGACTGACTTGTTTTGAATTGAGTTTCAAACTTTCAAAATGCAAAGATTTAATTTTTAAATTGAATCCCATGAAAGGTGTCTTCATCACTGGGAATAACACCCTTTGTAACTGTGTATAGAACTGTCACACTGGTAGCAGAAATCCTATTGATTTCATTTCACCCATCTCAAATACCTTCAGTGAAATTGATTTAAGGGTAGTGTGATGTCCCATGTAATAAAACAGGCTTAGAACATCAGTTCCTCTGCTGCCATTTATGTGTTTTTATTCCCCCTTCAAACGTTTTTTCTTGGATATATATTTTTTTCAACATTCAGACTCTGAAATCTGTCATTACAATCAAGTGCTTGTCACAGCTGAAACATTTTTGGTGGCTTAAAGTGTACTAGCAGTAAATTTATGATATGGTACAGTTATTTGTACAGAAAGGCACCATTGTGTTAGAATACATTTCCAGAACTTAGTAGGAAAAATCAGGTTTTAACCTTATGTGTCTGTTACTTCTGAGTGCATTTCTATAACACAAATGTTGATTTCCATCAACATTATAAAAGAGCACTTCTGTGGCTCATTTAAAAGGAAAAAAAAAAGGTTAAGTCTTTTAAATTTTGGCCTTGCTTCCAAATCCTGTCTTCCATGTTATTCTTCTGCACTTCCTGACCATTCTTACAAAAAGCTCACAAACGTTTGAAGAAACTGGAGTAAACTGTTATTTCATTAAGGTTTACAAATGAAATGCTTGATTTTTAATGTAGTCTCTACTGTTTTCATTTTCAGATTTTCTTAATTCAACATTTGAAGATGTGCCTTTTGGGTAATGTTAATCACGAATGTAGTAATATTTCGTGATTGTAATAATGTTACATGATCATGCGTACAGCATTCTCTAACAAATGATGTGAAAGGAAAGGAGTTTTCATAAAACTCATGGCTCTGATTGCACAGCCCCACTTGCTTTTGACATTGCTGTGTCAAAGCAAAGGGCACTTCTTTTAAGGATGCTTTCAGAACTTTGTATTTTCTCTAAACTATAAATGCAGTTATGTCCAGTTGGAGGCCAGGGCACCACATGTCACAGGCAGCCTTACGTGTGTGCCATGAAAAGGTTGAAAGACTGTTAACAAAAAAGTCTGGCCGGGTGTGGTGGCTCACACCTATAATCCCAGCACTTTGGGAGGCCGAGGAGGGTGGATCGCTTGAGACCAGGAGTTTGAGACCAGCCTGGCCAACATGATAAGACCCCGTCTCTACTAAAAATGCAAAAAAGTAGCCAGGCATGGTGGCACATGCCTGTAATCCCAGCTACTGGGAGGCTGAGGTGGGAGAATCGCTTGAACCCAGGAGGTAGAGGTTGCAGTGAGCCAAGATAGCACCACTGCACTCCAGCCTGGGTGACAGATCAAGACTCCATCTCAAAAAAAAAAAAAAAAAAATAGTCTATGGGAACTCTCAAATTTTCATTTTTAATGTAATCCCCAAGATTTTTTCCAAGAAATAAATTGTTGTTTTATATTTTATAACTTAAAAGCAGCTATTAGTAAATTTCTGAGATATAGCCGGAGACCAAAACATGTTTGGAGAGAGAATAAATATATGAAGAGACACTGGTTGTTTTATTTTCAATGTGCTGAATATGTTAGACTACTATTTATTTTCTGAGTGGATGTGATTAAATATTCAGGCATGTAGTGTATGATTAAGAGTGAGATAGAGATTTCTTTGGCATTATTAAATCCATCCTGTCTTTTACATAATGGACAAATCAAGTTAAAAAATTTTTAGATAGCCTAGCTTGTTTTCTGGTGCTGTTTGACCTGCAAGAGAACATACTTTTTCATATACAGGTGAAAGTTTTGCAATTTATGTATACAAGAAATTGTAGGCATTAAAAATATTTTATTAAAAAAAAAAGCATGAGTATTCCAGGAAATTCGGGAAATACAGGAAGAGCTCATTCATCATCTAACTTTCCTCACACAGTTATTTTCTATTTTGGTGCATTCATTTCTTATTTTGTCCTTATGCAAATGTATTTCTACAGTAGTGCTCATAGCACGTACATTTTATGTTCTGATTTAGAGTTAACATCTCAACAGAGGTGGGCATTTTTGTGTGCTGCTATAGTCCTCAGAGCTGTAATTTATAGAGGCTTTTAATAATGCAGGGATTAGACATAGCATTTTTGTACAACTTAGGAAAAATCATTAAGCAGGAAAGAGAACATAGACACAGATATTTGCCTGTAAAGAATTTCGGTGAAAGTTCAAAATAAAGAATTAACTAAATACCGCAAAGAAGTGAAAATTAGTTTTTAAATGTTCAAGGAACATGGTATTTCTTGGATTTATAGTTCTTTCTCTTATTTTCCTTTTGCCAGCCTCCCTCACTCCATTTTAAACTCTTCTGTGTTGCTTGCATAGCATAAGGGAAAATTGACTTGGAAAGATGAAGACACAGGGTCTGTCTGTGACTTTTTTTGCTTTTGATACTTCAAGAAAAGAAATATATGTACTTTCAGTGATGATGAAGATATCTATTTACTAATTTTTTAATCATGTCACTGTTTGATCTAGTAGCTTGTATATGTAATAACTTAGTTAAGCATTTTTTTTTAGTACCTACTGTATGCTCCTGTATAGTTACTAGAGTGTACAGTCTCTTAATTTGTAGTTTGGAAAATTATTGAAAGAAATAAATGAAGATGAAAAATGTATTTGCTGGTATTATATACAAGGAAATTAATATATGTTAATGTGTGAATATTTTAATAGGTAACAGATACTTTTACATGTATTTTGACATTTAACCCTCATTAAAGCCCTATTTAGAAGGAAATCTTCACTGGAATGTACACAGCAGGAGAGATCCAGAGAGCTAAGTTGCATGTCAAAATCATAGAGCTAGTAATCGTTAAGAGTAGAGTTTCAAAGCCAGATATGTCTGACCTCCTGCCAAGGACACTGTTTCATGTGCTTTAAAATGTAATGTGGTATTCAGATTTGCAGTAGTTTTAATGGCCTCAAAGAGTAGTATTCTAACTGGACATTGGGTGGGATGGCAACAAAGAAACAAACAAACAAAAACAACCTGGAATTATTGAGAGGGGTGAATTGTCAGAGGAATGTGGGTTTCTTTTTTATTTTTAAAAATCTTTTTCTGAGCCGTGTTGTATTACTATTTACAGCTGCATCATGTCCTAAAGGGCCTCTTATAAGCCTCTTTCTCAGATAAATTCTCTTTCAGAACAGTTTTCACACCCAGCCTCAGAACACATGTAAATGCCTCTACGTGAAGTCTTTGGACAGGGAAGGTGACAGAGTTTCTTTTGCAGGTTATGAAGTTCTACTTGATGTAACTATTATTCTCTAACACTATCATGATATAAAAATCATAATAATCATAGGATATTGAAACTTTAAATCCTTTGTCCCTTATGTAAGGCTCATGGGGGCAGCCTATAACAACAATACTAACAATAGCTAACATTTATTTGAATGCTTACTATGGACAGGACCTCTGCTGTGTGACATAATATGGGTTACCTCATTTCATTTTCTCAATAACTCCATAGGGTAGGAATTGGGATTTGAAAGGACTGATTAAAAACATTCACATTCTCCTTAAGTTCTAAACCAATTTAGAGGTAGAAACAGGTATCAAACAGATACAAATCAAAACACCACCCTAAAGGCTAATAATACTGATTATTAAGGAATGAGGCTTAGGACTACTAGCCAAGTATGTTTGCAATACGTGGCTCATGATGAAGAGCCAAGTCGCAGTCACTGGTAGCTCCTAAACAACCACAGGCCTTCTTGCAAGGGAATCTTCCTCTGTTTCATTTATAGCATGGAATTGCTGAGGAAGATGAGCCTCTATACAAATAGGCAGATCACATATGAAAACAAACAAACAAAAAAGGAAGAGTGTGAGGTGAGTGTGTGGAGCTATGTCTTCCAAGGAAACAGATAAGCAACCCCTCTTATGGAAAAAAGTGAGAAGGAGAAGAGCCAGGAGTGTTAACTATTCTGGAGTCCTCACCCCACGGAATCATGGAAAAGGAGGTCTTTGTCCCCAGCTGTAGGTATTAACATGGGCCTATCCTGCAAAAAGGAATGAGGCACTGAGACACTAAGTGACAGCTCACGATTACTAAGTGGCAGAGAAGTCCAAATAGGCTCAGTCCATAAGTAACAGGTAGAGTCAGGATTGAACAAGCCAGACTAGGACAGGCTCAGTTCAGGAACAAGGCAATGGAAAATAAAGGTGGGAGGGCAGATGTAAGAGGGATTACAAAAAAATAAGCGATAAGAGTTGGATTATCTTGTTAGGAGAGTTGAGGTGGAGTCAATATGGCTCAAAGTTTTCTAGCATTCCTAGTTGGAAACGATGAGAGCATTATCCAGTGCTTTTTTGGACATGAGAGTTTGAGGTACCTTGCAGACTGTTGGAAATTTGAGTCTGTAACTTGGGAGAAAGATTGGAAGCAGAGATGCAGATTTTAGGGTTGTTCATTTAACTGTGATAGTTGGGTGAAACTAAGGGAGTGCCTAAGTCTGAGCAGTGAAAGAGGAGGTTGGTTTCACAGATGAGTTTCATCTTTGAAATATGCCAAAAGGTTTGAGTTGATAGACATCAGCAACTTGATCTAGTTTAAAGGCAAAGCCCAGAGTGAGCTCAGGACTTGACCTCACGTTTTAATCATAGCCCTAGAGTGGTGCGTGGCGAACCTACGGGTCACACTGGCATCCAACACAGTTTCTGCTTGCCCCTGCAGGTTCACTGTTCATCCCACTTCCACCCTGTTCTCTGACCTGGGAGGATGAAAACATTTATGAACTGCGTCAGCTGGGCTCCCATTGGGGTCAGTCACCTCTGAGACTTGGAATGCAGGAGGAGGTGTGGTTGATGTGTTTACCCCCTTAGGACTTTCACTGTCAGATCCTGTGGACTGACTGCTTCTCTTTAACTGGGACTCTCTACATCAACTCTCCAAGATTCCAGTAATTGCTCTCTCCCTGTGCCCTCTTAAGTCTAGAGGTGGTAATAGTTTCCCACTGTTTCTAGGCCCAAGGGACTCTGCTTCCTTTATGAAGTTCAACTTAATGTAACTATTATTCTCCCGCACTATCATGATATAGTGTTGTTAGATTTTGTTAATACTGCTCACACCTTTATAAACAATGTCTTTGTTGAAGTCTTCCCTATTTCCCAGTTCCTTGAATAATATACCCAGTAAACCAGAAAGAACTTATGTTCTCCAAGGCACCAAGTCCTACTCTTAATAAACAGAGGGCACTTCTAATCTGGGAGGGGAGTCTTAGACCTAGGAAGGAACAACAGAATTAATTAGTTCAGGGACTGTAAATCCATATGTACATGTAATATTGTCAGTGGACAGAATATCTTACACAGTTATACGATTCTTCAAATGTGTAAGTGCCTTAGTGATTTATAAGAAAATTTACTTGAAAATGTTGTCAATTTTATTTTACCCATTGTCTTTATACAGATTCTTAACCAACAAAAGGCTTATATTAAGAGTATAACTATCTGTGTTTGGCTAAGGACATTTTTTTTAATGTACAGATTGTACTTACATGCAAAGAATCTGGGAATTACTTCCAAGGCCTTTGTTAAAAAGTGCATCAAACTTTCTTTGGTTCCAAACTACAGGGAGGTGGAATGAACTGATTCAACAATAACTATTTCTATCAGGATAGGGACAAAAATGACCATCCATATCTTGAAGGAATTTTTGTAAAATCATTTCTAACTCTTTCATTTCACAGCAGAAATTCAAGTCCCCAGAATTACAAAAAAAGAGTACATCCCATTCTCAGCCTTGGCAACACCTTGTCCTTTGTGTGACCTGCTGTGGCTCAAGCAGTGAGCAGAGTCTACAGAACACAAAAATAAACATCTCTACAGGCCTGTGGAATTTGATGGCCTGTGTGATGTGGGGCAGATGGTGGGCCGAGTGCCAGGCCCTGTAGGTGAGCGGTTCACTCTGCAAAAGCAGAAAGAAGGGGCAAACCTGCCAGTGAATTTCTGTTCCACCTTTGGCCTGGTCTGGGGTCAGGCCTAGGCATGACCCCTGTGTACCCAGTGAGATGTATTCAGTTAGGATTCTATGACCCCAGTGCTGGCAAGGCTGGTTATGGTGGATAAAAAGATAAAGGATGGGTAATTTCTTGCTCCCATGCCTCAAGCTCCTTGTACCATATCCCTGTGTAATTTGAGGAATTATCCTGAACTAGATAACTGGGAAGTTTTTTCACAAACTACTTATCGAGTCCCTGTTCTCTCCCAGGAATGATCCCAGGCACTGGAGACACAGTGGGGAGTGGGAGCCTCCAGGGTCCCAGCTCTTAGGGAGCTCACACTCTGAGTGCAGAACTGTGCTCTTCTGCATGCACTCTCTTGCAAACACCAGTTCTCCATAGTACTCCATGACACGAGGGGTTAATTTCTAGCTGACTGAAATAATGGACTCATTGCCCCTCCCATTTCAACAGCATGGTGGATGACAGTGATTACAGAGTGAGGGAAATATTGTAGTATGGACAACAGTACCGTTCTCAATAGTAGGCCCTCAGATGATGAACAAAAAGACGCTGTGAAATGCATCTCAAATTCCCAGGTTCTCTTTTGCAGTGAAGAAGCCTCCGATATAATCTGACTTAATGATACCATACTCTGTACGAGTATAAAATTAGAATAAAAGAGTTCTGTAAGGCACTGAGTTAGACACAAAAATGTATTCATGGAACTACACAAGTATTGAGCACCAACTTTATGCCAGACACTACACCCAACTTCATAGCAGAACTCTTGTTACTGCAGAAAATGTAGTTGGGGGCAAGCTCCTGGTTATGAATTGCACATTCAACAACTCAGAAACAAGCATTTTTCTGATGTTGCCTAGAATCAGTGGCTCTGTGGATCGGGAGCTGAAAGGGTGGGAAAGAATTTTGCTTTCTACTCTCTGCCTCGTATGTGAATCACGAGTTGTACCTTTTTCTTCCTTTCTGTAGACCAAATACCGTATAAATCACTCTGCTCTTTATTCTAAGTCTTATGTAAAGGGTTCCTGTCCTCAAAACATCACACACAATGTAGAAGCTTTGGCAGTTTCTTTAGCAAAGGTCAGTGTTTCAGTTTAGTGCCTGAAGGTCTCTGACAAACATCCAAAAATTTCTGGTTGAAGTCAGTAATTATTTACTCCCCTGTTACCAGGATCTGTTTGAAGACTAAGCAGAAAGAAGCAGAAAGGAAAAATAAGCAAATCAAAAAAAGCAGTCTTAGTCTCTCTTCACCTAGAACAATACATATATATTGTCTCATGCCACATGTGTAAGGTCATTGAACAATAAAGATAAATAAATCTATTTCCAGTTGAAGACATCTCCAGGACCCAGAGGCTCTAAGTGGATGAAAACAACTGGGTGTCTGGGCCAGAGACTGCAAGCCTAAGCAGAGAGAGAGGGGTTTCTTTAACTTCCCTCCCACGTTCTGTCCCTTTGGAACTCGAGTTTGCCCCCAGGATAGAAGTCTGTAAGGCTACCAGCTGGAACCCTTTGCTACACTGCTGTAAAGGCTGTGCAGAAAAATGTTGGAATTCTCTCACACTTGGGAAATTGCCCTTTAATACACAGGGTTTCCTCTCTGTTTCCTAGCCATAGGTCAGGATATTAACTGGGGTGGTGTAGAGGCAGATATTTAATTGTTGTTAAGAGGGAGTAATAAAATGTGAAGTGATAGGGAGGCGATCTATCATCCTCTGAATATGTGCAAGAGGCTTATGTTTAACAACAACGTTTAGCAGATGCCAGGCACTGTTTAGTTGCTGGGGACACAACATCCAACGTGACAGTATGGCTTCTACCAAGACACAGCTTAAAGGCCAGGGAGAGACAATTGTATACAGAAGCACAAGCTTTGAAGTTAGACCTGAGGTAGAATCTTGGGTAGAGCATTCCTTGCTTTGTCTATAAAATGGAGATTATAATACCTATCTCACAGGGTTGAGATGAAGATAATATGGAATAACATATACATAGCAGTGAATTCAGAGCCTGGTGGATGGAGGGCCCCTAAATAGTAATCATTGTTACTGTTATTACTTTGCAGCTTTTTGTGTGTTCCCAGAGTCAGACAATTGAGCTCTAAGTGCTGGCTGGCTGGCTGGTACCTCTGTGACATGAATGCCATGCTCTGGCATGCGCTGTTTAGACAGAAGCTGATTGTGTTAAATACTCTTCATTTTCTAGTTACAGTGGCTGATTTTCTTGCTTTGTGAAGATTAGACCTCTCTGAGGAAGATAGAGTGCTTTCCATGTTTCTTTCAGCTAAATGGCCATTTAAAAACTATTGTTTAAATATAAACTTCATACTACACTGTCAGTTTTTGTCTTAATAAAACTATAGATAGATTTATAAAAAAAACTAGTGGCAGTTATTTATGCTTTTATTTCTTATGACATGAGGGGGTTCTCCCTGGTGTATGCAGAACTTATTTCATTTATTTATTAGGCATTGAGTGAGCTCTTATTCCGAACGAGGCAGCGTATTCGCCTGTGTGTGTGTGTGTGTGTGTGTGTGTGTGTGTGTGTGTGTGAGAGTGTGCGCGCACGCGCGCACATGTATTTTGTTTGGGTTTGGGTAAAGTGAGGAGAATTGGGGGAAGATGCAAAGGTGACTTGCTCTGGGAGTTAAAGAGCCTAATAGGAGAGAGAGAGACAGGTAAATAGGCAACAAGAATGTATTTGATAAATGCCAGGAAAGGCATACACAGAGATCTCCGAAAACCTGGAAGAGGGAGATACCTGTTTAAAGAGTTAGAAGCGGTGGAATCAGGAGTGATAGGTAAGTCAGGTGGGGAAGTGAGGAAGAAAGGAATTGAAGGTAAAGGGAATAGCATGTAAAATGATATAAAGCCTAAGTTTTTCAGTGAGTCATAAGAAATTTATAGTATCATAGGATAGGTGGGTGTGGTAGTGATGGTCCAGGAGTGAGGCTGATATTTGGCTAAGGAGATGGTCAAATGAATAGGCTTAATGTGGCTTCTGCTGAGGACTTCAAGGACCAGGCAATCCTCAGGCAAACAGATTATGGCTGAGGACACTGAGTTTCCATGGTCAGAAATATTACCTGTATGTTTCCCTCTTGCTTCTACAGAGACAGAAGTAGGTGTCTATATCAAAGGGCTTCAAATGGGACACACTAAGAGGCACAAATGTTGTATGCTAAAAGAGTACCTCCCCACTGCAGAGGCAACAGTAGAGTTCATTTAGAAATCTTCTCTAGTGAGTTGCAGTAGGATTGAAACTTACTCATATAACAATATAGATATAAAAAAATTACAACTTCTTTGTTGCTATAATAAATCTAAACTTCTTCGTAAGCCTGAATTTTAAATGAAGGCAAGAGTGGGGAGTTTATTTTGCTGCTTTCGTCCTCTCTAAAAAATCTTTGGCTATCCCCAAATTACAAAGATTTTTTCCCTCTATTTTCTTCTAGAAGTTTTATAGTTTTCTTTTATGTTTACATCTTTTATCTATAGGTTTTGTATAAGAGTGACAATAACACTCAAGATTTGCCAGATGCGGTGGCTCACGCCTGTAATCCCAATACTTTGGGAGGCAGAGGTGGGCAGATCACCTGAGGTAGGGCAGATCAGCCTGACCAATGTGTAGAAACCCTGTCTCCACTAAAAATACAAAATTAGCTGGGCATGGTAGCACATGCCTGTAATCCCAGCTACTCAGGAGGCTGAGGCAGGAGAATCGCTTGAACCCAGGAGGTGGAGGTTGCGGTGCGCCAAGATCTCACCATTGCACTCCAGACTGGGCAACAAAAGTAAAACTCCATCTCAAAAAAAAAAAAGTGACAATAAGACTCAAGATTCATTTTTCCTCATATGAATAAATGTGTAGGTCTGTATCTGAACTCTCTATTCTGTTCCACTAATCTAATATGCCAATATCACACTGTTTATTACTCTGGTTTTAGAAGACATCTTGAAATCGGTTAGTATAAGTCTTCAACCTATGTTCTTTCTTTTAAAAATGATTTTGGCTTTTCTAAGTCATTTACAGTTCCATATAAATTTTAGAATCAGCTTGTCAGTTTCTATTTAAAAAAAAAAAAAAAAAAAAGACTGCTGGGGCCAGGTGTAGTGACTCATGCCTATAATCCTATCACTTTGGGAGGCTGAGGCAGGAGGATTGCTTGAGTCCAAGAGTTTGAGACCAGTCTAAGAAACATAGTGAAACCTCATTTCTACACAAAAATACAAAAATTAGCCCGGTGTGGTGGTACATGCAAGGGAGCATGAGGGAATGTGTGGGAATGATGAAAATGTTCTATGTCTTGATTGTGGTGGTTGTGATTACATGAGTGATAACATTTGTCAAAACTTGAAATGTAGACTTAAAATGGGCATGTTTTATCACATGTAAGTTATACCTCAATTTGAAAATGTTTAACAGTCTTTGCAAGTTTAGTATTTTTTATCTAAGATCAGCCTTCTTTGGATATTATTCAGCCAAATCTGAAGTACTCTGATTATTAGGATTGTTTCTCCCTTCTCTTGTGTTTATTCTTCCTTCTTCACGAGTGTTTCTGGTCTAGGGGAGAACTCGTGTGTCCCTCTGGTTGTTTTCTAAGTTCTCATTGGCCCATACAGAGTTTTTCCTAGTATTGGTTACTGGGCATCTTGCTGGTCTCCTGAATATCCATATAAAGTGAAACTCATCTTGTTGCTCTCCAGGTGCTGGCTTCTGTCCTCATCCTGTACTTTGTTGGGAGCTTATGGTTTGTGTTCTCTGTATGGCCAGGTCCTGGAGGAATTCCCCATCTTTCTTGTTGTAGTTTCCTTTTTTTTTTTTTTTTTTTTGAGACAGAGTCTCACTCTGTTGCCCAGGCTGGGGTGCAGTGGCACAATGTTGGCTCACTGCAACCTCTGCTTACTGGGTTCAAGCGATTCTCCTGCCTCAGCCTCCCGAGTAGAGGTGTGTACCACCATGCCCAGCTAATTTTTGTATTTTTTAGTAGAGACGGACTTTCACCATCTTGGCCAAGCTTGTCTTGAACTCCTGACCTTGTAGTCTGCTCGCCTCAGCCTCCCAAAGTGCTGGGGTCACAGGCATGAGCCCCTGCTCCTGGCCTTGTTGTACTTCTTAAGGATCACCTATAATTTCCATTTGGCTGAGCACATTTGCCATGAAACCCCTCTTCCCTTTGCCATGGCCCTGGCTCTCATCTCAGCTATCTTCCATGTCTCCATTGAGAACATGGGAGAATCCCCCCATCACTTCTGTGCCACCTGGGAGGTGAAGGACAGTCAGTGGGAGCTCTGTTTCTCTCTGCTTAGACACAAGGGACCAGTGAAGTTGTGTCTTCCTGCAGTTACACCACGAGACACATAGTACAGGCCTCCTTGTTGGAGCTTCCCCCTCAACTACTTAGGCTGATGGGAAACTATCAGTTCACCATAACACATACCTGTCCTTGGTCATGACTTAGGGAATATGAAACATCGTCCCTGAGAAACCTGGGCAGCTCATCACCATTCCTTTATAATTGGTTTCCCTTTCCTCTCAGGGTGGGCTTCTACTTTTCCTTTCTGTATGGTGGGAATGTCCTCTATAACATAATCTCATGATTCCTTGCTGTGGACGCATTTATTCTGCATGGGGTTTATTTCTCATTCCCTACAGCAATAGGCTTCTTGACTTAGCCTTAATGACAAGAAGGAACATTTAAAAGAACCTGGCTTCATTAGAAGATATTTTTAAAAATATTACCTGTAGTATAGGAATATTTTAGAAATGCCTATAAAAAAGGAGACTGGCAAATTTCATAATTCCTAAGCAGTAACAAAGAGGAATTGTGACCACCTTTAAAGAGTTATTAAGTAATAACAAAGAGTAAAGTTTTAGAGTTTACTGAGAGTGCTGACCTCTACCAGGTAACTTACATATAACCGAAGGTGTAGTTAATAGTCATCTGGTTTAGAAGACAGACATCAGTAATTCAACATCCTGATTTTATTAATGAGGAAATAGCATCAGAGAGGAAGTGATTCATACAGCGTCACTGGGACTCAGCCCAAATGCCCACTGTTGGTATTTTTTCATCATACCCTATCTCTTTTGTGGCTACAGACCAATTTACAAACTAAGAGTACTACTAAAGGTAAAGGTGCTGGAAATAGGAGTCAAGGAAGGCAAGAACAAGAGAAAGCCAATGTTGGGGCCTTCCAAAACAAGTGGCTCCAGGAATACACTTTCCTTTGTTCTAGTTGCTTACTGACTATAAGAAATTTCTAGATTTTCTATTGATAAAAGGAATCTCTCCAGAAAACTACTGTGGGCAACACAAAAGAGTTGCCCCACAAATGGAGTGCTTTACTGCAAGGTTACTGAATGTTAGCAGGATTTTTTTTTTACAAATGATTATTTTTTAAAGCAAAGAGGATAAGGTGAAATTGAGACTATATCTCAACTTACACTGTAAGGAGTAATCTTAGAAGAACATCATCATGTAGTGCTTCTTTCATCCCAGAAATTTTTTCTGAAGTCAGAATGGGATGTAGAATACTATTCCATTTGATGAGTAGAATTCATCAGTGATTGATGTCAAAATAATATGAATCAGAGGCTGATTAGCAAAATGAAGAGTTGCAAGATGGTAAATGCTTCCCAAGCTTATAGTTTTAGTCTGGGGTACAGTGGCATGATCTCAGTTCACTGGAACCTCCTTCTTCTGGGTTCAAGTGAGTCTCATACCTGAGCTTCCCAAGTAGTTGGGATTATGGCGTGTGTGACCACACTCGGCTAATTTTTGTATTTTTTGTAGAGACAGGTTTTCACCATGTTGACCAGGCTGGTCTCGAAGTCCTGACCTCAAGTGATCTTCCCACCTTGGTCTCCAGAAGTGCTGGGATTACAGATGTGAGCCAGCACACTCGGCAGCAATACTATTAACTTAATAAAAGGCCTGCCCGTTATGTTTGTCTAATATCAGGTGGGTTAATTATTTACAAGAATGCTCAGGCTAATGTTGTGGGAGAACTGCAGCCTGCTGCACAGTCTCTAGGAAACAAGGTTCACCCTGTCTAACCTGCACATCTCTTCTCAGTACGTATAAATCTATTAAATGACCTGTTTTGAAAGACACTCACACGTGTTGTTTTATGAACAGCTGTATACCCTTGTGATAACCTTGTCGGTTTCTCCCTCCTTCTTTTTCTCATGGTCACTCACATGAATGGTGCTTAAGCGTTAGCATTGCTTGGACATCTTGTTGACAGAAACGCCAATAACAATTTTGAAATATCAGGGCAGATGGACAAGTGCACCACCCAAAGTCAGCCAAAGCTACTTGTCTCCATTTACACTCACATGCAGTGTTGTCATGGGAGTCCTTTCACTTCTCTTTGAAAGAGAGGGTGCTAGGCATGAAACGTGCCATAAACGTGACTCACATGGCTGTTTAAAAAGCTTTGATTTATGTTAGCACATTATGGGTAGAAGTTGAAAATCTTACTGCCTCCAGGGGCCTGGCAGGAACTTTCAAAAGTCTGCCTACACCTGTTTCACCATTGAGGAAGAGGGAAAGATAGCATTTATCTCTGAGGGTTGTGAGGATCAAGTGTGTTTATTCATGAGAAATTGTTACTAATAGTATTGCATACTAATGTTTGCAGGGAGGCTGTTTCTCCCTACCCTCATGGGACACAGTCCCATGAGGATGTTCCTATTCCCGTGGTTTTACCCAGGTTAACTCTGTGACTTACAACAGAACTTGGTTGATCATGCTATCACCATCTTGGGATGATTATCTAAATGTTTTACTTGGATTTATACAATTGCATTTTTGAGTTATCTTCCCAAAACAGTTCTTAACCTATTACATGTGGATATGCCAAAGAGAGGATGTTCACCTAGAACAAATAAAAAGGGAAGCATATGAGTTTTGCAGCAGCAAAATGAAAATTAATGATCCTTAATATTTTTGTAAAGAAACAGAATGTTTTATTTTGCCAGGGGCTTGTTGCCTACATTGTTTCTCTACTGAATAATCACCTCATTTTCAATGTACCACATCAATAAATGATAGTTATTTTTAGTCCTTGAGAAACCGTACAAAAGAGATTTTTATGTTCACTGCAGGAAAAAAGCTGAAATCTCTACTTAAGAAAATTATATGTAAAATATTTAACACACTTTTGGAAATGAATAATAACTTAATCATACCAGCTCAGTTATATTTCTTTTTACATATTCTTCCTACTCTTTGTGACAATTACGAGCGTACAACTTTTACATAAGCTTTACATAGCTTCCCTCACAAAGCATATAAGGGTCTTTTTGCTTAACATTGCATTATAAACATTTTCCATATTACAATATTATCTTTGTGTTTATAATTGTAATGAATTGTATACTGTTTCATCTGTTGAACGTGTCACAATTCTCAGACACTTCCTAGTTGTTAAATATTTAGATTGTTTCTGTTTTACATTATGGTTAATGCAGCTATTATTTTTGCCCATAGTGGCTTCTCTTACATTATTTTCTTAGGATGGCCTCCCAGAAATAGAATTGCCGTAGAAAGAATGTGGATACCTTTCTAATTCATGATCCATCACATTATGTTGCTTTTTAAAGGGGCTATTGTACAGCTCTGGCTGTTTCAGTATTCTTTCACAGCATAGGGCAGAACTAACTAAGGATGGTCCTTATACTGGGTGTTTATAGGTAGGTGGATTTATAGTTTTACACTGGAAAACTACTTAATGTTGGGGGTTATTTAAATGGAAAAGCCTAAGAAGTAGCTAGAACTATACGAAGGCAGAAGTTTCTAAGTTGTGCCTTTTTTACTGGTACAACTGATTGTATCACATCATAACACTTGGCAGCTAATTGCGTCCAACTGGTCAGTTATTCCACTGTGTGTTTTTGTCATGGGTGTAGGTAGACACTTGAATGCTGATTCTATTGGAATTGAGAGAAGGGGAGGATGCTAGGCATAAAATGTACCATAAACATGACTCACATGGCTGTTTAAAAAGCTTTGATTTATGTTAGCACAGTATGGGCAGAAGTTGAAAATCTTACTACCTCCAGGGGCCTGGCAGTGAAGCACACAGCAACTGCACACAAATGTGTGCAGGACAGGTTGTCAGGGTTGGGGGAAAGTGGAAGTGCAGGCCTTGTCTGAAAGGGGTCACTGATGCTTGGCCCCATCTGATGGTTGCCACAAGGGAATGCAGCCCAGCATCTTTTTAGAGCTTGTAATTTTTCAAAAGAATTTGGAAATTTGAATAGTATCTGATATTTACAAGTGCCAACTAATGTAAACATTTAAAAAACACTGTAGGCATAATAAAAGTGTCCTGAAGCTTGATTTGCTCATTGCTGCCGGTTTGTGGGTGTTCTCATTGGACAGTAACTATGATTCTGTGAAGTAGACAGAAGGTAATTTTCTGTACAAACAAGGAAGCTGAGGCTCAGAAGCCATTATTCAACAGTTTATGAACTGCCTGTCCCACTAGGATGTGAGCTTCATGAAAGCAGGGTATTGTCTCTTTTCTACAATACTCATAGCCCAGCTCCTAGAATAGTTTCCGGTGCACATTGGACACTCAATAGCTATTGAATTAATGAGCGATGAACAAATAAAAAGAATTTAAATCACATGGCAAATAATATCTACATTTTTGTGTCACATATTCCTCATGTTTTTTTCTCATTTTGATATATACAACATTTTGGGAAAGTAACATTATTACCTCCATTTTATGGATAAGTAAACTGAGCCTCAGAGACACAAAGCAATTTGATTGAATTCATGTAACTCATAAGATGGAGAGTCAGAACCCAGATCTTCCTTG
Source organism: Sapajus apella (assembly GCF_009761245.1). Taxonomy (NCBI): domain Eukaryota; kingdom Metazoa; phylum Chordata; class Mammalia; order Primates; family Cebidae; genus Sapajus; species Sapajus apella. Next base: position 6,106,507 of record NW_022436998.1, read on the forward strand.
GATTGCTGCTTCATGTCACTGTTCCACAAAGCCACTCAGCTACCATAGTCATAAATATCCATATCACCCCATCCTCCCAAATATTGGCATTTTATTCTGCAGATTAGTGTAACATGTCTCTCTAGAACAAGTCTGCAAAATTTCTCTGTAGAAGGCCAGATACTAAATATTTTAGGCTTTGTGAGTCACATTTTCTCTGTTGCAAGTACTCTAATTGCCACTGCAGCCTGAAAGCAGCCAAAGGCAAATGTAAATAGGTGTGCAAATGCAAATGTGTATGGTTGTGTTCCAATAAAATTTTATTTACCAAAAGAGGCAGCTGCCAGATTTTGCTTGAGGATAGTAGTTTGCCAAACTCTGCCTTAGAAGACAGACAAATTACCTTATGGTTAAATTGCTAGCTAGCAACTTAAACTCTTTCTTAGTCTTTGGCTTGCCTTAATATTTCATAGCAGTGTTTGCTGTATACACCTTAAATTACTCTGAAGTTGCAGTGGTGTGCTAGTAAATGTTTAACAACTGGTTCCCTCAGGGGATCTAAAAAGTTTTGATGTGTAGCTTACCCATTTATGATTCCTGTGGCATAAATACTCCCACCATGGTCAGTTTCAAGTCACCAAAGTGACATCACTGAACATGGTGTGGGATGACATGCAGTTGGAGCTAATGTGTAGGTTTGGATTCTTTTGTTAGAAGTGGCAGAAATCTCAACTAATCCCAACAGTAAGTAGAATCTAAAAATAAAAAAAAGTAGAATCTATTGTGTTGCCTAACAGGCTAGAGAGGGTGGCTGCATAATTGGTTAATTCAGTAGCTCAATGACATCATTGAAGGTCCCAGGTTATTTTCATCTGGGTCTTGGCTTATTGACTGTCCTCAAGCTAGTGTCCTTCATAGTTAAGAGTTGGTTGCTATAGATCCCGGTATCACATCCAGAATCTATAAGAAGAGAGGCTTGTTTCTTCTTCATGTCTTTTCTTAAGAACAAGGAAACGTTTCCCAGAGGACTTCTCTTCATAGCTCATTGGCTAGAATTACTTCCCATTCTGTGCCTCATCACTGACTGACATGGGAATGGGAGACCAATCCAAACCCATTTCCTGAACCAAGGGACTGGGCCCAGATGGCCACTGGAAACAGCAGATAGAGTTGAATTCGAACAAAGCCAGGGTTATGATGGAATAGAGGAAGAGATGGACTACCAGCTCTGTCTGCTCCAGCAGGCTGTGTGTGAAAGCAAAAATACAGGTATGTATTCAAAATCAGAGTTTTTCAAAATAAGAGTTTTTCCTTGAGTGTTTCATTGTGGGGAAGGAAGTAGATGACTGTTAAAGCTACTTATTTATGACTCAAAGTTATATTTTGGAGAAATTTATTCTGAAGCTCCAGAGTGTTAGAGACACCTTTAGAGGGTTAATTTTGCTCTGAAATTCCAAGTCAAGTCAGTGACCAAGCATGGTTCAGGGAAATACCAATGGTACCATTTAAAGAATTGCATTTATAGCTACGTCAGGCTATAATTCACATCATCCTCCTGGTGTGTCATCAGTAAGAATTATGTGTATAATTAGACAAAAATGTTTATGAATTTATACCAAGGAATAAGGAAATGTAGTAGAAGAAGTGCAGGACATTGGTTAGGAAAACTGGCCTTGCAATCAGACCAGGGTTCATAGCCCATTTTTGCTGCTTCACTATGTAAAAAATAATAAGGCAAATTACTTAACCTCTTTAACTTGAGTTTCTTTACCTATAAGATAAGGATAAAAAAATACCTATTCTTTTTTGTTCTTTTAAGGATTAAATGAGTTACTGTCTATAGTGATGCTTGCTAGGAACTTGGCCTGTGGCAGGTGCTTTGTAAACAGCAGCTCTATATCATTGTTATTTTCACTTAGCCCCAACAGCAGTATTTTGGCTATTACTAATCACCAGGCCAGTGTTTAGCAATATTATCATTTCCAATAATAACTTTTATTTTTCTCTTTGTCAGTAGGTTTAGTATTTATTCCAGTATTGGTCTCCCAATACTTTTGATATTATAGATTTATAATTTCAGTATAAAATTATAAATTTTTAATTTATAATTATAGATTTATAGTTTCTGTTGTCCACTTGATCACCTTTGTCAGTCTCCCCAAAGTCACTGAATGGTTAACAGGATGAAGATGGAGGCCTAAGGCTTCAAAGAGAGCAAACCTAAGTGTTATGTGTGGGAATCATTCTTTTCACCTTGGCCTCACCACCCCTGCTCTCTATGTACTCTCTGAAATCACAAGCCACCAGTTTGTTCCAGTGGCTTCAAAGATGCACGTTTACAAATTTCTGTTGTAAGCCATTTTCTTGAGAAAGTTGTGGTCTTAAAGTAAATGTTTTTTTTTTTTTTTTTTTTTTTTAGGCAATTTGTTTTGCCCATAACTTATCAGGTAGTACATAGTCTTTGTTTGTCAAATAATCCATACATTGTCATAGTTGAAATGACATTTCATTTAATTAATGTTAAGATTTCCTCCAGTGATCACAACAAAATTATAAAAGCAACTGGGTAATTTGTTCGATTCTGTAGAAAAAGTAGGTGTTGGAACTCTTCTTTTTCCTCTCAAAAAATTAATCCCTGACTCTAATTTAGCAGCCTGTTTGACAAGCTGTGGAATACCTTAAAGAAGCACCTTATCTCACAGTTTCTGCGGGGCCCGAATCCAGAAATAGCTTAGCTGGGTCCTTGGCTAAGGATATCACAAAGCTGCAGTCAGGTTGTCAGTGAGACTGTCCTTAACTGGAGGCTCAATTTAGGGGAAAATCTGCTTCCGGGCTCACTTGGGATGTTGGCAAAGAAGTGAAAAACAGGGCCCTGAGATCTTCAGGTGTTCTTGCTGTCTGTTGGAGGCTGCCCTCAGCATCTACAGGCTATCCACGGTTCTCTGCCAAATGGCTTTCTCCTAGGCATGCAACATGGCAGTTTGCTTCTTCAAGGACAGTGAGAGGGTGAGAGTGGCCAGCAGGCCTGAGTCTTATGTAATATGACGTGATTACGAGAGCCAGGTTCCATCACAGGTGCCATATTCTGTTGGATAGAAGCAAGTCACAGGTTCTCCCACAGTCAAGGGAAGGGATTACGTAAAAATGCAAACACCCAGAGCCGGGACCACAGGGGTAACTTAGAGCCTGCCCACCACAAGGAGCTTTGTGTATTGTGACCACTACTGAATGCTTAGTGCCCCAAAATGGTGCCTGACACATGTTAGGGATTCAGTAAATATTTACAGTTGAATGAATGAATGAATGAATGCAGATGTTACTTCCTTGAAGTATGTATTGCTAATGTTTTTTTCCAAGCCTGTGGCATACCTTTTGGTTTTGTCTATTAAGCACATGTTTTAATACAGAAATGTCAAATTTTAATTTAGACAAATTAACAATTTTTAAAATCTTGGTCTCAGGGAGTTCTCTTATCTAGAGAACAGATCAATATTTGCCTATATTTTCACCTAGATTTTTAACTACTTCTTTATTTTTCTAAATTTATCAATTTATCTGGAAGGTCAAGAGCTAAATGGAGAGTTGGACAGAATGTGGTGAATAATACTTTTATTCTTCACTGATTTTTAAAATTTTATTTAGATTGTTTAAAATATTATATACTAGCTTCTGGCTCCCTACTTTGTCTCGTTTGTTTGTCATTCTCTTCTTACTTCAATTACACACTTAAACATAGCATTTTTAAAAATGTTAAGAAGTTGCTGTCAGACTCATTCAGTATAATAATTAGGCTATGGAATAAGCTGTTGTAACGGAGAGACTCCAAAATACAGAGGCACAAATAAAATGGATGCTTGTTTATCTTTTGTGTAACAGTGAAGAGATGTGCAGAGTCCAGAGTACGAGGGCAGGTCTCCCCAGAGTCATCTGAGGACCCCGGCTGCTTCTGTCTTGTAGTGCTTCCAGCCCCTAGACTGATGTCCTGGTCTGTGTGGTTTAAGTGGTTTCATATCCACATCCATCTTCCAGTCTGTCAGAAGAGGGTGCTGGAAGTCCTTAAAAAGTACCTTTGCCTTTGAGTTGATGAACCAGATGTGGCACACATGACTTCTGCTCACATCCCTTTCATGGAGACTGCACTTTGTTGCCGCAACTATGTTCAAGAGAGGCTAGGGAAAATGGTATCAAATAGAGTAGACATGCATTTGACTAAAATTTGAGAAGTTCTATTATATTTTTAAAAAATAAAGCACATACCAAGAACAACAAATGGCCTGCCTCAGTCTAGTATTCATAGTTACAAATAATCATATTTAATAGGAAAGTAATGATCAATTTTTACCAAGTGAAAAAAAAATCAACCTTTGAACATAGCAAAGAGGTATAAATATATCCTGATTTTTGGTTTTAGATGGCGAGTAACCCATGTGCCACGTAGCACTCTATGCCAACCTTGAATGCCAACAGGAAGTCACTGGACAGCAAACTCTTTGAACATTATAACTTAGTTGTTGGAGCAACCTGGAAAAGAAGAAAAAAGAAAAGCCATGGCAAAAGTACACAGAGCTCGGTCTACCTCCCCTCCAGATGGAGGCTGGGGCTGGATGATTGTGGCTGGCTGTTTTCTTGTTACCATCTGCACCCGGGCGGTCACAAGGTAGGTAGAATTTTCTTCTTGACTTACGAAGATGACCTGGCCCCTCCCTCCCTCCCTCCCTTCCTTCCTCTTTCTCTCAATCTCACTCACTCTCTTTCTTTCATCTAGCTCTGTCATCAGGCTGGCATGCAGTGGTGCGGTCTCAGCTCACTGCAACCTCTTCCTCCCTGGTTCAAGCAATTCTCCTGCCTCAGCCTCCCAAGTAGCTGGGATTACAGGCATGTGCCACCATGCCCAGCTAATTTTTGTATTTTAGTAGAGATGGGGTTTCACCATGTTGGCCTGGATGGTCTCAATCTCCTGATCTCATGATCCACCCACCTCGGCCTCCCAAAGTGCTGGGATCACAGGCATGAGCCACCGCAGCCAGCCCTGTCTTTTCTTTTAAATCTCCTTCATTCTGTTTCTGAATCCATCATTGTGAAGGGGTGTGTGTGTGTGTGTGTGTGTGTGTGTGTGTGTGTGTGTTTCCGTTGCCTGCTCAAGTATCAAGTATCTTTTTCTTTGCAAAGTATGTGATTCTCTGGCACTTAGGAGTCCCAGATAGTGGTCTTTTCTATAATATCTGGTACTTAAACCTGGAGTCTTAGGACATTTTTAGACCAATGCTGTGACCATTCCAGCCATTCATTTTCATAAGCAGCTCCAGAGACGTGGAAATAATGTAACATGTATTTCTTTTTCACTCTTCATTAATATGAAATATGTAAAACTCATCACATATGAAATAACATGGGAAATGTCCTACAGTATTTTCATAATGAAATCACTTTTCTGAAGATTTTATTGGCAACTGCACACCTGGAAAGGTAAGTTAGCTAAAGCTGGCATAGCTCCAGGGGAGGGTAATATCATTTCTGCAAGTCTGTTTCTCCAGAATTTTAAAATCTGTCATTTTGATGATAAGTGTAAATTAAGATTGATTTTATTCATTAAAGTTTTACAAAGCTAATAGGATGTGTGATCTATATTTCATAAATCAAGAAAAACACCATGGGCAAACTGATAGCAAGAGATTATCATCATAATGGTGCGATGTGGCTTTAAGTCTAGGGATGAGGAAAAGGGGTGCCAGGTGACAAGAGTATGATCATAAAGTTTACAGTGAATATGTGAACATATCGCACAGTTAATCTTACACAGAGTTAGGGTATATATTCAACCAAGGCCAAAATAATCCTGGAAAACGCCTTGGCTCCCTAGGGCTCACTGAGCCTTTGGAAGCTTAAAACCTAGAATTTAAATTATTTTGCTTTATTTTGCCTTGTGGCTGTTGTGGTGAAGGCTGACTTGTAGGTTGAAGGACAGCGAAAGCATAGATACAGGGATTCTCTTATTCTTGCCTGCTCTCTTCTCCCTCTTTCTTTTCTCCAAGGTCACAGTGTTGAATATGCTTAAGATGCATGTACATTGAGACTCATCCATCTCATTTATATTTGGAGTAAATATGCATTGGAAACCTACATGTGTTAGTCTTTCCTCTACAAGTGCTCTCATTCAAATAGAAATCTTTATTTCTCTCCTCTGACAGCAGACCCTTACAAGAAAGTAATTTGGCCTAATTATCTGATGGCATCATCAATACAGGCATCAATATTCCTCCCATAACAAAGATACAATGCAGGATAGAACAAGATGTTTATATTCGCTACAGTAAGGGTTGGTTGATTATGTGTCATAATAAATTACAGATTTATTTAAAATAATGTAATTGATGCTGAGTGATTTTACACTGTTGGTGGGAATATAAATTGGTTCAATCATTATGGAAGACAGTGTGGTAATTCCTCACAGACCTAGAGCCAAAAAAACTATGAAATGCAATTCTTTTTTTTTTGAGATGGAGTCTTGCTCTGTCACCCAGGTTAGAGTGTAATGGCCCAATCTCGGCTCGCTGCAACCTCCGCCTCCTGGGCTCAAGCGATTCTCCCACCTCAGCCTCCTGAGTAGCTAGGATTACAGGTATCTGCCACCATGCCTGGCTAATTTTTGTATTTTTAGTAGAGATGGGGTTTCACCATGTTGGTCAGGCTGGTCTCCAACTCTTGACTTCAGGTGATCCACCCACCTCGGCCACCCAAAGTGCTGGGATTACAGGCATGAGCTACCATGCCCAGCTGAAGTGTGATGCTTTTCTTTTTTAAAAAATTATACTTTTAAGTTCCAGGATACAAGTGCAGAACATGTAGGTTTGTTATATAGGTATACATGTGCTATGGCGATTGGCTGCACCCATGAACCTGTCATCTACATTAGGTATTTCTCCTAATGCTATCCCTTCCCTAACTTCCCACCCCCCCCAACAGGCCCTGGTATGTGATGTTCCCTTCCTCGTGTCCATGTGTTCTCATTGTTCGACTCCCACATATAAGTGAGAACATGTGGTGTTTGTTTTTCTGTTTTTGTGTTAGTTTGCTGAGAATGATGGTTTCTGGCTTCATCCATGTCCCTGTAAAGGACATGAACTCATCCTTTTTCATGGCTACATAGTATTTCATGGTGTACATCTGCCACATTTTCTTTATCCAATTTATCATTGATGGGCTTCTGGGTTGGTTCCAAGTCTTTGCTATTGTGATCAGTACTGCAATACACATATGTGTACATGTGTCTTTATAGTAGAATGATTTATAATCTTTTGGGTATATATCCAGTAATGGGATTTCTAGGTCAAATGGTATTTCTGGTTCTAGATCCTGAGGAATTGCCACACTATCTTCCACAATGGTTGAACTAATTTACACTTTCACCAACAAATGGAAAACATTCCAAGCTCATGGATAGAAAGAATCAATGTTGTGAAAATGGCCATACTGCCTGAAGTAATTCATAGAATCAATGCTATCTCCATCAAGTTACCATTGACTTTGTTCACAGAATTAGAAAAAAAACCACTTTAAGTATTTCATGTGAAACCCAACAAAAGCCCATATAGCCAAGACAATCCCAATTAAAAAGAACAAAACTGGAGGCATCACACTACCGGACTTCAAACTATACTACAAGGCTACAGTAACCAAACAGCACGATACTGGCACCAGAACAGATATATAGATCAATGGAACAAAGCAGAGGCCTCAGAAATAACACCACACATCTTCAACCATCTGATCTTTGACAAACCTATGAAAACAAGCAATGGGGAAAGGATTCCCTATTTAATAAGTGGTGGTGGGCCACATGTTTTCACTCATAAGTGGGTGTTGAACAATGACAACACATGGACACAGGGAGAGGAACATCACACACTGGGGCCTGTTGGGGGGTGGGGGGACTAGGGGAGGGAATACAGGGGGTGGGGGTATTGGGGAAGGAAAACGTTAGGAGAAATACTTAATGTAGGTGACAGAGGGATGGATGCAGCAAACTACTATGGCATATGTATACCTATGTAACAATCCTGCACGATCTGCACATGTGCCCCAGAACTGAAAGTATAGTTAAATAAATAAATAAATAAATAAATAAATAAATGATATTGGGAGAACTGGATAGTCATATAGGAAGTATGATTCTTAAGAGGATCTCTGTAAGAGGAATTGGGAGACAATCATCCCTTTAACATCATGACTTCTCATCACTGATATGACAACTCCCTGGACATTAAGAGGTCTAGATTATGAGTCTATAATATAAGTCTGTAAAACTCACCTATAGTATGAGTCTTGTGTTCTGGGTTTGAGAAAGTCATGGAGTTAGAAGGAATCCCTTTCATCTTGGTCCTTCATGTATAAGCTTCCATCATTCCCATGATGAGGGAGTTCTGGAAGGGGGCACAATGCTTTAGAAGGAGGGATCATACTGGAATCTTGAGTATTCATGATAAAGTTGCACTTTTGTGGAGCTGCCCGTAGTGCTTTTGGTTGAGAGACTAAGATAAGTCCCCCAATCACATTGTCTCATGTGAGCCTTGTGATTTATTTACCCTCTATTTAAGAGATTAGTATACTAATGCTCAGAAAGATTGACTTGCCTACATTTGTTTTTGACTAGTAGGACAGACCTGGACTGAAATTCTTTTTTTTTTCCTTCTCATCTTGTTTATTTGTCATTGTACATACAGTCATAATCAATTGACTCTTGAAACACACACGCACACACACACACACACACACGCTCACAAACACAGAAACCACTATTATTTTTTCCAATACATAACTAGTTTCCTAACCTATTCTCATACATATACCACACCTCTACTTGCCTCTCGATATGCACCACACACACACACATGCAAACTCTGCAGCTTATCCTTTAGAACAGCTGTGTATTATAAGACATAAGTTTTTAAAAACAACTGCCTTGGTTATGGCAGTCATTGTCTTAACATGGGCAACCTCTTAATATACAAGGAGCTGTCATATCAGCAATGAGAAGTCATAGTACCAAGGAAATAAATGTCTCCAAATTCCTCTTACAGAGGTCCCCTTAAGTATCACACTTCATTTGGATATGTACTATTTTATATATTCATTAGTCATATTTTTTCTTTTAAGAATTGCCATATCAAATTTTTGCCTGTATTTCTTTGGATTTCTTTGCTTGTTTTCTTATACTTGCTCTGTAGAAACACTTTAAATATTAAGGAGGTCAAACATTTGTAAGTGTGTGTGTGTATGTGTGTGTGTGGGGGTGCCCAAAAAAATAGTTTTCCCTACTTTGAAAAAACAAACAAAAAAGAATCACACTTCATGGTATTTCTAGTTCTAGGTCTTTGAGGAATCACCACACTGTCTTCCACAATGGTTAATTTATATTCCTGTGAAATGTGTAAAAGTGTTACTATCTCTCTGCAGTCCCACCAGCATCTGTTGTTTCTTGACTTTTTAATAATCACCATTCTGTCTGGTGTGAGATTGTATCTCATTGTGGTTTTGATTTGCATTTCCATAATGATCAGCGATGTTGCGCTTTCTTCCTATGTTTTTGGCCGCATAAATGTCTTCTTTCCAGCAGTGTCTGTTCATGTCCTTTGCCCACTTTTTAATGGGGTTGTTTGTTTTCTCTTCTTATAAATTTGTTTAAGTTCCTTGTACACTCTGGATATTAGACCTTTGTCAGATGGACAGGTTGCAAATATTTTCTCCCATTCTGCAGGTTGTCTGTTCACTCTGATGATCGTTTCTTTTGCTATGCAGACGCTCTTTAATTAGATTCCATTTGTCAATTTTTGCATAGAAATATCATTTGATTCAGCAATACCATTATGGAGTATATACTCAAAGGAATATAAATAATTCTATTATAACATAAACATGTATGCACACATATGTTCAGTGCAGCCGTATTCACAATAGCAAAGACATGGAATCAACCCAAATGCCTATCAGTGATAGACTGGATAAAGATAATGTGGTACATATACACCATGGAGTACTATGCAGCCATAAAGAGGAATGAGATCATGTCCTTTGCAGGGACATGGATGGATCTGGAAGCTATTATCCTCAGGAAGCTGACACAGGAACAGAAAACCAAACACTCTGTGTTCTCAATCATAAGTAGGAGCTGAACAATGAGAACAAATGGACACAGGGAGGGGAACAACACACACTGGGGCCTGTCTGGGGTGGGGAGTGGGAGGAGGGAGAACATCAGGAAAAATAGCTAATGCATGCTGGGCTTAACACTTAAGTGATGGGTTGATAGGTGCAGCAAACCCCCACGGCTCACATTTATCTATGTAACAAATCTGTACTTCCTGCACATGTAACCCAGAACTTCAAATAAAATTTAAAAAAATAAAAAAAATCGCACTTCATGTGTAATTGCAGGCTATTCTGTCCATAGATTGGCCACTTGAGTTGGAGTTGATAGTTAAAAAGCAATGTTTGATGTAAATGTCCAAAACCTTGTCCCCACTCCAGGCTTGAGACCTATTTTTCTTTAAGTCTACTGGGTCTAAATCAACTTAGTTGCAATATATGTCTAGAATCTTATGGGATTGTGGAGTTCTTTCAAACTCTCTTAACAATAGTTGAATTCCCATAAATAATTGCTCACTTTAGCTGAGCACTTACATTGTGCTTGTTGGCATCTTCAAGCATTTTTTTATGAATTAAATCCTTTAATCCTCATAACACACAGCAGTTGAAGAACATGTCTAAGGTCCCATGGTTAGTAAGTGGCAGAATTTTAGCCACTAGGCTGCACTGCCCAGTGGATCAATTCTTGTATTGACTTAGTGGATAACTTTCTCAACCAGAGAAAAATATGAAATGCCAGATGTTGTCAGCACTCACTGCATAGAAGCCAGAGCAAAATTTTACAGCAGAGTGGCAGGATTGAGACGACAAGCATGTTGCCCTCCCACCCCCGGGGAGAAGCTATCTTTGAGAATGTCATTTCATAACAGGTGACACTTGGTGATAACTTTGTTTCCACATTCTTATGAACAGATTCTACAAACCCTGAAAGTTATTAGGAGTCATTTGCTACTACAGCATAATCCAGCCCATTCTGACTGATGCAGTCTTGTTTACCAAAATGCTTATTTTAGAGATGAGGAAATTGAGGCCCTGAGGGATTAAGAAGCTTTATCAAAAACTCTCATTACCTAGGGTGAGGATCAGGGATCAGAACCCTGCTCCCCTGTAATTGCCCAAATATTCCAAAGAAAAACCAAAATAACAAACATAATTTCTGGAGTGAGATGCTTACACGGTCCCAATAAAATTTCATTTATTTAAGATCATAAAACTACTACTTGAAAAGTTATGTGGTGCTTTTCCCCTTTGAGAACAGATAAGAAGTGATAAGTATTCTTCCCATATTTCATGAATGTCACAATCATTCAGAAGCCTGTATGTGGTTATTAGAATGTTTGCCTTTGTTAAGCCTGCTTGCATGTCTAGACAAGAATATCAGATATTAATTTTGATTTCAGTATATCTAAAGTTTGACTTATATGACTAATTAAGTCATATAAGAAAACCAGCAGGCAGAAAACAAAGCAAGCTTTTAAAAAAGTGACAAAGGACAGACATGATTACACAAATACTAATCCCAAAAACAACCTAGTGAAAAGAAGAGATTATGATTTATAATTTGAAAACATCATCACTGGGGCCCTTTTCTCTTAGACATCGTGTGTTCCTCTTACATCATCAGCTTCTGCTGGTGGATTCACCATCTGTGGATTTAGTTGCTCAGCTTATAACACTCATTTTGTTCATATCCCTACTTTACCTCACCTAGCCACACATTCCTATATAACTACCATCCAGTCTTCCTCCTTCTTTCCTTTCTCATTCATAGTTCTTGAAGTTGCTACTCAACCATTGTCACATCCTTGTCTTATAGTCACTTCCTCTAACAACTTTAATCCTTCCTCCTTCCCTTCCTCCTTTCCTTCCTTCCTGGCTTGCTTCCCTTATGAACACCAAGTACATGACAGGTAGTATACTAGATACTTGGGATTCAGTGTGAGATAAGACAGACATGGTTTTTACTGTCACAGGGTAACAGTCTGGTGAATATAAACAAATGCAAAGGGAATTGCCACACAGTGTGACAAATGTCCAGCATGTAGTTGAAACACATAAGAGTGGAGAAAAGAGAAACTTGAGTAGTCATGGACACCTTCCTAGAGGACTGAACTATTGAGACTAAAGAATGTGGGAGTTGGGAGAGCACACTAGAAAGCCTCTTGGGGTGGGTAGACACTTCTTTCCCTATCCTCAAGCTTATTAAGTTGTAGATGTAACACACTTACCTGACACTGGCTTTGAGTCTTAATTGAACTCCCTTGAATCATGGGTCTAGCAGAACGCTATGCCTATGGGACATCTTTAACACTATGTGTGAATGGTGCATCACAGAACTGTAGAAACACACATTGCATGTAACTCCTCTGCTCACATGAAGTCTCTATTGTTCCATTGCACTGCACTTATGAAACACAAATTCAAATATAAAATTATTAAGTTCAGTCAGTGACAGCCAAGCATTAAATCAAGGTTTGTGCTTCTAAGTGCCAGGCTCTGCGTGAATGTGCAGGCTGCACACCCAAGAAGCTGTCCTTGCCTAACACAGCGGTCTTGTTTATGTTCTCTCCCTTCTTCTCCAAGCTCTTCCCCACCTACTTTCACACCCAGCAGCAACTGGAGAAGAAAGGGAGAGTGAAAGTAATAGGTTACTATGGATTGTTAAAGCACAATTAATTGGAACTTAGCTCCAAAGAAATTAATGACCTCTTGTTTCATCCCCAAGCCACAGGCCTGATTTCTTCCCTTTTTACCACTGGGCTCTAAAAGCTTCTTGCCTGAATGAGGACACCATGCTAATCCATATAAGCCTCTTCCTAGTTGTACAGGGATACAAACTGTTGCTTCTGGTTCATATGTCTTTCTCTAAGTAATTAGCTATTTTTCAATATAAATATTTCTCTTTCTCTGCACATGCACACATACACACACATATATACACATTTCTGGTTACATAAGAAATCATGTTTATTGTAAAGTAATTCAAAATGCTGAATAAAGATTAAAACAATCATTTCTAATCTCACCATTTACATGTAATGATTATGTACATTTTTAGTGTATATGCTTTCAGGAAATTTTCTATTTACATAAACTGTTTTTATAAAGATAAGTTCTTACTATATAAACTATTTTGTAACTTATTTTTTCCTTAACACTATATTGCAAATTTACTTCAAAATCCATAAATATAGATCAATATCGTCATTTTTAAGACTAAGTTTTATTTTATTGGTAGGCCATAATTTATTTAACCAGTCCTTTATTGATGAACAGTTAGATTGGTTATGATGTTTGGCTATACTCCAGAATATATTCTCTTATATATGTATTATTACTATATCCCTCAGAATATATTCTTTTATATACATACATATGCATATATATAATTTTGTGACTAAATTAGTTCTCCAGAATAATATATCCTCTGTCTCTCTCTCTCTCTCTCATCTATCTATCATCATCACCTGATTATTTCCTTTATACAAATCCTAAAAGTGACATTGCTGGTGGTATATAATTCTTATTGTCAAATCTTAACTTGTATAACAACCTCTTAGAAGTTACAGTTGTTAGCAAAACACAAAAATAAATAAGAATCCATGTTCTTGAACTGCCTTTGTTTCCATAAAACCTTCCTTAGAACCATGGTCTTCACACCTACTTGGCTTTAGTAGCCCCTATGGTGGCTGAACACTTGTTCTTCTTGTTCTCCAGCATGATCCAAATAGTCAACTGCTGACTTCCCACTTATTATAGTCTAGCAATTAAAACCCTTGGAGACAGGAACAGCTAATTGAACCAAACATTTTAAGTTCTGGCTCAAATGCATGCTCATTCACTTTTTGTGTAAAATGCCTGCATTGTATTTTTCAGATGTATCTCAATTTTTTTTGTGGAGTTCCAGACATACTTCACTCAGGATTATGCACAAACGGCATGGATCCATTCCATTGTAGATTGTGTGACCATGCTCTGTGGTGAGTATCACTTATTACTGGCCATGCTTGAACTGTATATAACAGTGAAGTTCCACTGACTTTGATTACTAGTTTTCCTAAGTAGAAGGGCTACATTAAAAACTGGCCAGAACTACATGATATAAAGAAGAGACCAATCCTACTTTCATCCAAAGCCAACCAGACTTGCTCTTGTAATTGATAGTCTTGGCTGATGTCAGGTAGACCAGTTACATAATACACTCAAAAGAACACATACGATTTGGTTATTTCTGATTTTAGAAGCAATTTAGAGTGTATGCTTGGCTTCTCTCTTCCAAATGCTATGGCCTTCTCATTCTCCAGTTATACAGTTATTGGATAGTACCATGAGCTATTTCTATATAATCTCCTTCAATGAGTGCCAACAGTGTTGTATCACATCTCAAGTCTTGGATTGCATTCTGTTCCCTTTTTGAGGGTTTGAAATTTGACTGATGGATTTCATCTTTTTCATGTATAAATCTTCATGCTTAGAGAAGTATTGGAGAAGGACAGAATTGTATAGTCATGAGATAAACATATTCACCTATTCATTATGGCTGTGATTTAATTAAGGAAACTCTGAAGATGTTATATAAGGCATGTAGGGTATTCTAGAAATGTATGGAATTAACATTCCATCTATGTAGTAGAGGACAACAAAGCTGACTTTTTTTAAAAAATGTTTCAAACTAACATTATTAAATTGATGTCTTAGAGAGTTTCTAAGATTGAATCAAAAATTGTTTGTAGCCTAGACTCAATCTTTCCATTTAAATGAGTTCTGAGTATTTTAGGAAATTTTCATCTCCTCAAGCCATGTTTTAGTGGCAAAAGGGAAATAACACCTGTGTTCAGTAACTCATAATAATCATTTTATTCCATTCTAGGTACTGACTCATATTTCTTTTTGGAAAAAAATACACATACTCAGGAATCAGTTGAATTGTACTGAAATGTATAATATTTGTTTGATTTGGAGGAAGTTGAGAGCAGTTCTAAGACTAAAAGCAGGTTTCATGAGAAGGCTAAATCAACTCAACTCTTTCAACTAATAAGAATGTCTTAAGAGATCAAAAAATCATATATTTGAGTTTTAGAATCTTTTTTTTTTAAACCACTTGATTTTCAGGGTCTCATTATTCACAGCCTTTGTGTCAGCATGCTAAAGAAGCCATGTTTGTCTTCTCAGAAGATAAAGGTGATTCATTTCCCTCACTGCTATCTTTTGGAGGAAATTCATAATTTCCCAAATAGGAGGAAATGACCTTAGGTGACCAATATGGTTATAATGACTGTGTGAAGCTTTGAGGAGGGTTGTCAGAAGCAACATGTTTAAATTCTATGAAAGACCAAGATGACTGTTGTACACAGTTACCATATACCCATCTACTCACTTTGTGACATAGTATTAGAACATTAAAGTTCCGAGTATGGATGAGAGTCTGCAGAATCACATCTGGGACACCCACTGGAAACAGACCTGCTCTGTGATGAACAGAGAGGCTAACATTTGAGTTGGCTCCCAATTTCAGTATGATCGATACAAAAATGATCATACTCTACAGACACCCAGAGAATCAGTTCTTCTGATCTTGCTACTAAGAGTTATTGATGTCAGCATAAATTTTTCCTTAGAAAGAAATTCACATGGCTTCCTCACCCATCACTGCTGCCATTAGTGTGAGAGACTCAAAGAGTAAGGGGGTGAAATAACCTCACACTTGGTGTTAGGTACTTTTGTTGGTGACCTTAGGCATTCCATATGCCCCTGAGCTTCTGTTCCTTTTTGGCCTGTTCTAGCTTTTCTTAATATTCTATGAGCCTTGAAGTCAACAAAATTCTGATACATTGGTAAGTCACAAATCAAGTGAGATCAACCAAAATATCACCATGGCATGAAGCGTTTTTCTTAGATTTTCTGGGCTTTGATAGCTCATCCACAGGGCATGCTGAAGGCTGAAAGCAGTGCCAGATTGTGAATTTTGTCTATGATCTCTTGCCCTGGTTTTTTGCCATATAACACTGCTGGTCACATGGTGTTGTCCACTTTCTTTCTCCAATTAACTGTCACCTTTATTGCTAATGATATATGATCAATACTATAGTAAACAACCCAGTACAAGTGACATGTAATTTAGAGAAAGTTGATCAACTGTTTAAAAAACACCCTACAATCCTGCCATTATGATAGAATGAAGAGGAATGAGCACTGAAATGCAGGTCAGGAGATTTGAGTTCCATTTCAGCTCTGATACTTATTATCTGTGGGACCATGGACAAGTTACTTCCTTTCTCTGGGCCTTAGTTTCCAAAGCTTCAGAATTAAAAGGGTGGGCTCAATGCCTTAAAGGTTCTCTGCTGTGTCAATGCAGCACCACAGCCTTTTCACAGTACTCTCAAGGCTTTTCTGTTGAACCTATTTCTTATTGTTTTTGAAGCTCCACTTGGGAGTGTTGTGAGTAACCATTTATCCTGTCAAGTGGGAATCATGCTAGGTGGCTTGCTTGCATCTACTGGACTCATCCTGGGCTCATTTGCCACAAGTCTGAAGCATCTCTACCTCACTCTGGGAGTTCTTACAGGTAAGGGCACTTTGTGTCACCCTACTCCATCCAGGGGTTGCCAAGCCAACAGAGAAGTAATTCATAAAATATTCATTTTGTTAGATGCATAATTTACTTGACCTAGCTGATGTCTACCTACCTAGCAGTTAAACAGAGCTGGAAATGAGATTACACTACCCTAATGAAAATGCATCACCAATTTAATTCAGCCAGATGGTAAAAGCAACACAGCTTCCTCTTTGGAATTAGTGTATGGCTGAGATTCTGTATTCAGAAGAAACAACATGTTACCCAGGGCAACATGAATTTTCAGCAATGGTCATTCTTCCAACCATTGCCAAGACATTAAAATACTATTGATGGTCAATCTGCATTGCTCTGACTTTATAGGAAATACCACTGTCTAATAAATGGGAGTTTCTAATTTTAAAAAGCCCTTTATTGTGAATATTCTTATATTATACATTCTTTCTCAATGCTATGGAAGTATCACTTTAGCAAATTATAATGAATCCCGTGGGAAAAAAGCAACATGTACATTCAATAAATCACACTTACAGGGACTGCATAGGGAACAAGATGAGTTGGCTGGTGGGACTGTAGTAGGAGTTTGCCCGTCACTCAAAGAGGTGTGGAGAGTAGCACCAACTCCTGCCTGGGCTTTGGGCCATTGGTGTGGCATGAATCAGGTCAATAAACGACATAACCTCATAGTGAGGCTATAAATTTGGCTGTGTTAGCTAAAGAAGGTACATCCACCCCTAAAAACCCCAAAGAGCCTGACTGCTGCTATGGTGACCAATGGATCCTAGTTTACCATGCAGTGTCCTGGTTTTAACATTGAAAGTCCCACATCCGGAAACCCTTCTGGGTCCAGGCAACTCTGGGTTGCTGGATACCCTGAACTGCAGATGGAAGCAGGAGCTTCTGAGGGTGGTTCTCCTTTTCCTTCTCTGACATCCTAGCTGCCATAAAGTCCAGGCTCAAAGCCCTTCAAATTTTCTTTACTTAAAAAGTAATAGAAGTTGACTGTTTTTTAAGACAGGGTATATCTAGCTCTGTCCTCAGGTTGGAGTGCATTGGCACAATCTCAGCTGCAACCTCTGTCTCTTGGGCTCAAGTCATCCTCCCCACTCAGTCTCCTAAGCAGCTGAGACTACAGGCACATGCCACCACACCTGGCTAATTTTTATAGTTGTTTTTTTTTTTTTTTTTTTTTTTTTTTTGCAGAGGTAGGGTTTTGCCATATTGCCTAGGCTATTCTCAAACTCCTGAGCTCAAGTCATCTGCCTGCCCTAGCCACCCAAAGTGCTGGGATTACAGGCATGAGCCACTGCACCCAGGCCAAAAGTTGAAGGTCTTTAAAAAGCTTTCTAGACTGTCAACATTTGTCTACTGACCTTAAGAGGTATTTTCACATATGAAAATATACATTGCTATGTTCACATATAAAATTGGGATGATGTTTCCCAACTTCGTAAAATTACCCTGGAATTTTCATAGTTATATATGCTATTTGAATCCAAATTCCAGAGTGGTCACAGATTATCAGTGTTGTGTCTTCATAGGCAGTGAAATGTTTAGGCAATTGTCTGGATACTTTAAGTTTAAAAAGGGAGGAGGGATCAGTTTCCTTGGTTGGCATTATCCAAATTTTCTATTGAATTCCAATTTAGTTTGTATGATGATTTTCATGTTCCTCATTTGATTTTGGTTATGAAGTCATATTTCCTTAAGGGTACACTCCCTAAGACGTAAATCATATATATCCTACATTTTCTAAATTGTGAATGACTGGTGAAGGGAGACTCATTTTAAGCTTGATGTAAAAAGCAGCTTTAAAAGAGTTTAATGAAAGATCAGATTCTCTTTAATAAAATAATTGCATTCTGAGATATTTTCTCCCATGGGCTGTTTTGGTACACCAGCACTCATAGAGTTCTCTTTATCCCCAGGTCTTGGATTTGCACTTTGTTACTCTCCAGCTATTGCCATGGTTGGCAAGTACTTCAACAGACGGAAAGCCCTTGCTTATGGGATCGCCATGTCAGGAAGTGGCATTGGCACCTTCATCCTGGCTCCTGTGGTTCAGCTCCTTATTGAACAGTTTTCCTGGCGGGGAGCCTTACTCATTCTTGGGGGCTTCGTCTTGAATCTCTGTGTTTGTGGTGCCTTGATGAGGCCGATTACTCTTGAAGAGGACCACACAACTCCAGAGCAGAACCATGTCTGTAGAACTCAGAAAGAAGGCTTGAAGCGGGTGTCTCTGTATTCATCTTTGACCAAAGAATGGGCACAGGCTTGCCTTTGTTGCTGTTTGCAGCAGGAATATAGGTTTTTACTGATGTCAGACTTTGTTGTGCTGGCCATCTCCATTCTGTTTATGGCTTATGGCTGCAGCCCTCTCTTTGTGTACTTGGTGCCTTATGCTTTGAGTGTTGGAGTGAGTCATCAGCAAGCTGCTTTTCTTATGTCCATACTTGGAGTGATTGACATTATTGGCAACATCACATTTGGATGGCTGACCAACAGAAGGTAAAATTCATGAAACCACAATTGGTTCCCCACCAGGGGACTTTAAGCCTTGAGTTTCTCCTAGCCCCTTACCATGTGAAATACCTAGGTCTGAATAATGTTAACTAGTCTGCAGTATCTGAAGGCATCTCCCTTGCTGGTTCTTCTAGATGAGAGATTGGCGAAATTTTCTATAAAGGGACGGATAGTAAACATTTTTGGCTTTGTAGGCCATGTGTTCTTTGTCACAACTACCCAACTCTGCTATTATAGTACAAAACAGCCCCAGACAATATGCAAACAAAAGAGAGTGGCTATGTTCCAATAAGACTTTATGCACACTGAAAGGTAAATTTTTCTTATAATTTTCTTGTGTCACAAAATATTTTTATTTTGATTTTTTCCAACCATTTTAAAATAAAAAAACATTCTTAGTTTACAGGTAATACAAAAAAAGGTTATGGGCCAGATGTGTCTCAATTGCAGAGGCCTAGGGTGACAACAAGTTCTGGTGGTGGATTTAATTCCATCCCAAGATAAGTCAGTCCTCAAGCAAGACACCTTCTGGCTGGGTGTGGTGGTGTTAGTTTCTTTTGAACCACTCCAGATTGACTAGCAATGGAAAAAGGAGCAGAATCCAGTTCAGGCAGGAGGATCAGGTGCAATGATAACACATTATTTGTAGTCTCATATTTATGTTTGACAGTGCAAACTGCAAATAATTTCCTTGTAATTATAGGCTTAGAAACCAAAGTTATAAGAAATCTACCAAGTAATTTCTTCAGCAAATGCTCATCTGTTCGGACTGAAGAGTGCAGGCTACTCATATTCTCTTAAATGATGAACTATTCACACTTGAGATGTGACCTGCAGAGCTAATACCATCATGTAGCTTCTGACAAATTATGTTTTTGGTAATTAATCAGGATCCAACTGCCATTCTCCAGTGTTATGAATATAATATTTAGTACTATTTCCACATTTTTAATTGTTACAGAAGAAGGAGAAGAGCAAAGGGTACCTATTTTCACAATCAAATAACTCGGCAAGATAATGGAGGCACGTCTAGTCTGAGGCATAATGGAGGCATGTCTAGTCTGAGGCATACAAGACCTAAGTTCTTGAGCTGGCTCTGCTCCTTATTAACACTGTGACCTACAGAAAGTCGCCTAACCCTCAGATCCTCATTTTACCCTCTATCTGTAAAATGAGCCAGTGCAATATTTGCCTGTTGACCTTATATGGTTTTGTGAGGTTCAAATGAGGCTTTGGGTAGAAAAATGTAAAACATAAGCTGTTGAAGCTGACATTATACAGAGTCTTTGAAACAATGGATATCATAGATGGATTTGAAGTTATGGGGAAAATTCCACTTCAGAAATCTTGAAATAAGACTTTGTCCTATTCCAAGACCTCCATTATCTCTGGCAAATCATTTTAATGTCTTTGTATTACAGTTTCGCCTTTGTGTAACCACTTGAGTTATTGAGTATTTATGGTCTATGATGTGCCAGATACCAATGGATAACATGACTAAAAGCCTCTAATATGGTAGACTGCTAGGAAAATTAGCCTCTGGTTGCTTTACGTCAAGCTTGTCCAACCTGCGGCCCATGGGCTGCATGCAGCCCAGGACAGCTGTGAACATGGTCCAACACAAATTTGTAAACTTTCTTAACAACATTTTGAGATTTATGCACATCCACCCCCCCTTTTTTTTTTTTTTAGTTCATCAGCTATCATTAGTGTTAGTTTATTTGACGTGTGGCCCATGACAATTCTTCTTCCGATGTGGCCTAGGGAAGCCAAAAGAGTGGACACCCCTGCTCTACATGTTATTTCATGACTACTTTTAGAGTGACCCTATGAGATAGATAACCTTTCCATTTTATAGCTAAAGAAATTAAGTTAGGCAGGCAGTGAGTGGTAGAACTAGTTTTAATATTCTGCCTTTCTAATTTTGGAGCATATATTCTTTCTACCATACCATGCTTCCTGGAGAGATGAATTCTTACATTTGCATAAAAGAAGGATAGAAAGACAGCATAGATAACATACAATGGGAACGGTATCGCTATAAATAACTGCAAGGCTTACTGCTGCGTAGCAGTGGTTCTGAAGCTCTTTTACAGAATGTGTACATCTTGTACTCATTTTTGTTCTTCACATCTACAGGTGTCTGAAGAATTACCAGTATGTTTGCTACCTCTTTGCTGTGGGAATGGATGGGCTCTGCTATCTCTGCCTCCCAATGCTTCAAAGTCTCCCTCTGCTTGTGCCTTTCTCTTGTACCTTTGGCTACTTTGATGGTGCCTATGTGACCTTGATCCCAGTAGTGACTGCAGAGATAGTGGGGACCACCTCTTTGTCATCAGCGCTTGGTGTGGTGTACTTCCTTCACGCAGTGCCGTACTTGGTGAGCCCACCCATTGCAGGTAAGTTTCCAGAGAGAAACCCCAATCACCTCTTCTCTTTGGCATATTGATGTGAAAACAGCAAACCCACATGCAGTCAATGAGAAGGATTGTCAAGAGAGCTGGGGAAAAGTGAAAGAGAAAAGGGATATAAGAGTTCCCAAAACCATCATGGTTCCACCTACATCCTTGTTTTATAATCTTTTTCCAACCAAGTAGGAACCTTAGCCTACCTGGAAAGAGTAGGTCCCAAATTAGGGTCTTGATTCCTTTCCATATTAATGATGGGAACAGGGGGATGGAGCAGTTGTTTAGCCTTATATAGATAAATAGGGCAAGCTGAGCATGGTGGCTCATGCCTGTAATCCTAGCATTTTGGGAGGCTGAGGCAGGCAGATTGCCTGAGCTCAGGAGTTCAAGACCAGCCTGGGCAACATGGTGAAACCCGAACTCTACTAAAATAAAAAAAAAATGTGCTGGGCATGGCAACATGCGCCTGTAGTCCCAACTGCTCCGGAGGCTGAGGCAGGAGAATTGTTTGAACCTGGGAGGCAGAGGTTGCAGTGATCCAATATCGTGCCACTGCACTCCAGTCTGAGCAAAAGAGCGAGACTCTGTCTCTAAACAAAGAATAAATAAATAAATAAATAAATAAATAAGTAGGGTACATTTACAGGGAAGTCTTGTGGGAGAAAAGGATTCCAATAGGGAAGTGGGTGATGAGGCTGAAATTATAAATGCCAGTGTCATAGTGGAGTGTTTTGGGTGCCAGACAAAGGGACTGGGCTCTATTCTTCATAGACTATAGGTAGTATTAAAGTTTTTATGTGAAAGGATAATATGGTCAAGCGTATGTGTTAGAAAATGTGATCTAGCAATTGATCTAGTAACTTAGGAGAGAGGTAGCTAAGATTCCATTCTAACAGTTTAGGAGGCAGCTGATAAAGGCCTGAGCTAGGGCTGCTGCAGCAGAAATGATGATGAGCTCTGGGGGAAAGGAGGAAGTTAAAAAAGAAATCAGCAGAATTTAGCCTACAGAGGTGAATGAGAGAAAGAAGTCAAGGGTGACTTAGAAAATAATGTCATGGTTGAAAAAATAAGGAAATGCAAGAAAGTGGCTTTGCCTGAAAAATAATGAATATGGTATTTAGATATGTTGAAATTTCTGAAATATACAGGTAAAAATGCATAATAGAGCTGTTTAAGGATGAAATGTGAGCTTTAATGGATGGCCTGATGTGTATATAGATTTGGGAGTCATCATATAAAGCACCTAGAATGTTTTATAAACTCGAAAATGCTATAGAGTAAAGCATGATTAAACAAATAATTTGACAAATACTTATTGCATTCATTAAATAAGTAATTCAACAAATATTTATTGCCTGTATAACTACTATTGTGTTTATCATGCTGGAGAGAGACAGCAGTAAACAGGCTGGAATCTGTTTCTCCTTCCTAAAGCATGTGATCTACACCACCTGCATGTGAGTTTCCTAGGAACCTTGTTAAAAATGCAGATTCCTTGACACTCCCACCTGTGATCTGAAGGTTCAGGATGAGTTCCAGAAATCTACATTTTCAGCCAACTTTGTTGTGATGCTCATGCATGGTAAAGAGTGAGAATTACTGTTCCATATTACTATCTGCCTAGATTAAAACTGAGAGCGTGAACAAGGGCTCTGCAGACAGGCAAAAGAGAAATAACCCAAAACTTTGCCTAGAAAGAAGGCAGGAAATTTTTTGAGGAAGGCAGGGTTTCTGCTATTAGCTATTATTGTGAATAGACAGTTGCAGGCTATTTCCAAATCCAGCAATTGGGGTGGAATAAACACAGCAAACTAGGGGAAATTGTGGCCACTTCACTGGTGCAGATGAAAAATCCTGGTCAGTTTAAACTCCGTGATATAGATCTTTGTGTTTAATGCTCTGTTTTTGAAAACTGCCCCCAAAATGTTCCCACATCCTCCCTCCATAGCCTATTTTAGTGTTCACCAACCTTTGGAAATAGTGTCATTCTGTCAAAGGTCACAGGACACAAATGAAATTGGGATTCATGAATCCTTTCCTCAGACCATGGCCTTTACTGGCAAATCAGATATTATATTCATTACTGGGAATTAGAGGATTAAGACATGAGTTCTTATTGTATCATTTTCTTATTTATTTACCTTTCAAATGGCAACTGTCTATGCAGTCTTTTCTGTTTGGTGCTATAGAAATGCACAGGTAAATGAAACAATAACTGAAATATTTGAGAGTAGTTTAAATTCAGGAAATTTTGTGGGGCTTATAACAACTTCTACATGCCGTTTTTGACTGATGGATGTGAAGTGGGTAACAGAAGAAACCATATACTTCTCTGATGAATTTTTTTTGGCAGATAAGGAAAGTTTGAAGGAATTTAAAAAACCTTTTGTTCATTATAAAATAATTGCCTGACAAAGTATAATGTTACCTGACTGGTTTTCTAATCATTGTGGCTACTATTTTGCATGTCATATGCCCTTGCTTTCCTCAAAATTTAGAGCTGAGATAGATATTGAGATTAATTTGTTGCAACAAGAGATAAAGAAAAAAAGCTACGTTGCATTTGCAACTTCTGAAATGGCTCAAAGTTCAGATTTTCAAACTGGATAGAGCACAATGGCTGAATCCAGTTGAAAATGTGGATTCTGCTTTGATGCATGTCATGCTACTCAAAATAGTGTATGGGTGTTGTGAATACTACTGGCATTTTGTACAAATGCATTTTCTTAATACCCTCGATAAATTATTCCAACTTTAATCATTTAAATGATGCTACTTTTAGCTTTCTACCAGATTTCATGGAGTTAATAGTAACTAATATTTATGTCGTGACTACCAGGTACATGATGCTCTTCCAAGTACTTTACATAACAACAATCAATTCACTTTAGAAGTTTTCCTGGAAAACAGAATGTATTTTTCAGTTGCTGCACAATATTTTTAGGTGACCTGCTTTTTCTCTCAAAATTACAATTGGCGGTGCTATCAATCCACTATTATCCTCACAAATAGTTAGAATTTGAGAGTGGGTAAACAATTGAATTTTCAGCTCAACAATATAATTTTGCTGTTGTTTGTTACAGGATGGCTGGTAGATACCACTGGCAGCTACACTGCGGCATTCCTCCTTTGTGGATTTTCAATGATATTTAGCTCTGTGTTGCTTGGCTTTGCTAGACTTGTAAAGAGAATGAGAAAAACCCAGCTGCAGTTCATTGCCAAAGAATCTGATCCCAAGCTGCAGCTATGGACCAATGGAGCAGTGGCTTATTCTGTGACAAGAGAATTAGATCAGAAACATGGGGAGTCTGTGGCTACAGCAGTGCCTGGTTACAGTCCCACGTGACCAATGACCTTGAGCCCCAGAATCTTCAGGTTTGAGATAGGTAGGGCCACCAGATTCCAGGGAAATTATTATTGTTTTGTTACCATATTAATATTTTTAAGGGAAAATAGCACATAAAAAAGAAAGCTGGACTAGCCCAGAGGCTTCTCATTTGGGATTTGTACTCATAACTGAACTCCTATCTTTTGGTCAATGGGCATGGCTCTATAAGAAATGTAAGGACACAACTGATATAATTAGCTGTAATTAGGGATAATTTCAAGGCATAACCAAAGCAGATGACACCGGGCAGCAGCTTTGATCCAGTCTCAGCCCCTTCATGTTCTCCCCTCAGAAAGAAAATGGAAACATTAACGTGTAGCTTTGCTTACCTTGTCTGATTTGGAGAAGGAAGGTCAGCTTGGGTGTGGTGGTAGAGAGCGAAGATGCCATACCTTTTTTATGGTGGAGTTTCTCATTAGGGTTTTACTTGGGGTTGTTAAAGGATACTTGAGATTCTTCAAAAGGTGGTGACTAATATAGAAAGAAACTCATTTTCTTTCTCTTAGTCTTCCAGCCAGCCCTTGCCTCTGCTCAGAAGGGTAGACACCACTTTGAGAATCCAAATAATCATGGAATGCTATGATTGGAATAGATCTTAAAGGGTGGCTGGTAAGATCTATTTGAAATTGTCCACTGGAAAACTGAAAGCTTTTTTCCTGAGACTGAGTCCCAAGCTCTCACCTTTGTTACCATCACATATAATACTTATTCTAAATTTAGCAGAACATCCTCAGGCACAGGGACAACCTCTCAATCTTACCTGAAATGTTAACAATACCAAAACTTCTCATTTTTACCTTTAGGGAAAAAGCTCTTAAACTGCAGACACATTCCTGTTAGGATGAAAAAATGTTGGCAGTATTCCAATTGTGCAGGAATTGAATTCTTGAATCAGCAGGTCTCTGGTGAGAGTTTTCTTTGCAGATCAGACATTTAGTTTCATCATTGCCCAAAAGAGGATTGGAGAGGGTCAGATATCTGAAATATATTATCCTAGAGATATTCTAAAGGTGTGATTATTTTCTTGCTGTGTTAATTCTTGTTCCATTGTCCACTGCTTTTCATCTCTTTACAGATAATAATTAGAAATCTACTTACTAGATTAGAAGTTTATTCACCCTCAAATACTCTACTTTTCTGTGGTTTGGGATAATTTCTGAGTCTTCAGATTGAAGAGGGAAGGGATGGAGGGAAGAAAATGTCCAGATCCCCCAGCTTGTCTCCATTTTAAGTCTAAAGAATTATAATCCCGAATCCCACATCATGTCACACCTGTAAATAGGGGCAAATTATGCAATCAATTTTAATCATTCTGTAGTTTAAAATCCAAATGTCAAGGAACTTTTTTGATCCTGAAGGCTATTTAATCCACTGTCTCCTATGAGGCCTCGCAAGTGCTGGGGGTAAAGAAAACAGCAATAAGGAAGATCCTGGGTTACTGTGTATGCTCAGCAAGAGAGCTTGCCTATCACTGGACTACTTCATAAAATCACATGTTAATACATTGCTTTCAGAATGAAATACTGACTGGATGTGATAAGAGAAAATGGTAGTATTTCATAGTTATTTTCAAAAGAGAAATTTAAATGTTATCTGTTTTCTCCTTACTTAGTTTAAGAATTTAGTTTTGCACCCCATTGACTTTGTCATTTGTAATTTTAAAAATATTTGGAAGATATCTGTAAAAAGTCAAAGTTAGAATGAAGTTATATCTGTTTGAAATAGCACTTTGCCCAAAATATCATTTTTTGAATTTTCAAGCCTAAAGATTTAAAAAAATATAAATAGTTACAAGTATTCTTATACATATTTTTTCATCATAATCACAGCCAAATTTTATGAGGTTCTGCAATATAATTCCTATGAAGTATTATAAGTACTTATGAAAAATGAGCATAATGATAAGGAACTTTTAAAGATTTTGTATGGGAGATTTGACTTTAAACATGTGTAGATTTGCATTTTGCTTTCTCTTTTGAAGCAGCATTTTTAGAAAAACAGTAAGAAAAATGTACATCTTAAGGTCTACTATTTTACATTTCTACACAGAACTTTACTATTAATGTTCCATGTGCCTATACTGTTTATTTTAAAACTGAGAAATTCATGGGAATGGTGTATTTTGTGGAATCAAGAACAAAATTGTAGGGGGATAATTTTACATCTTAAATTTTTCTTTCTACTACTGTAAGTTCTACTTTGGAATTATCTGAATAGAAAAGCAGAAGACATTATCTAACTTTGTAGATACACTGTATGATTGGGCTCTTTGTTCGATTGCAATTTCATAGATGAAATATTTATGCTAATATTTTCTTATTTCAAAAGCAAAATAAAATGAGTTTATTGCCCTGTGTTTGGAAAGACATTTTTACCTTGGACAAGGGTTTGGAGTGCATGGTGAGTGGACTTGTCTGGATCATGCTAAGATGTGGTCAGCATTTTAAGATGTGGTAAGTAATCGATTTGCAAAAACCAAAAGTCTTTATTGAATTTTCCAATGTATGAGTTATTGTGCCAGGCACTTCCTATGCACTGTCTCATTTAACTTCCCTAGTGACCTCTATTATTATCATTTTGTAGATGTGGAAACTGAGGCACCAGTTCCCACAGCTCGGTATCCACTGCATTCCTCTAGTGTGAAATCCTGTCAAACTGGGATGCTACTGATGCTGAAGCCTGGTGTCCTTCCCCTGTGCCTACTTGGATCATTATGTGGGTTCAAGAAGCTGTTTGGAAACAGACATTCCCGTGGGCAGATAAAATCCTGTGGATCATGCTTCAATCTTCTAATCAATATTGAAGGAAGATTCTAGATTGGAGATTTCCAGGAATTTTCCCAAGAGGTTCTATCAAAACCATTACTTCCAAGCTCAGTGGTTTAATTTGCTGTTGATTGATCCAGGCCTCTTTTGAAGAGCATTTAGGGTTGGCGGGTGATCCAGGCTTATTTTGGGGAGGATTGAGGGTTGGGAAGCATACTTTGTCCCAAAAGTGAGTTAGTTCCACTGTTTGTCTTCCACATTACCAAAGTCAGGCTTTCTCAGTTAGGATCTGAGTTCTTTTTGAAGTGCCTTTGCCATTGCTTTGATAATGAGAATGGTAATGTCTATTTGGCACTCCCCTTCCTGGTCCCAGCAGGTCTAATTCTGAAATTGTTTATTGAAAATGAAATAGTACAAATTAAGAGTAGACATCTGAGTTTCTTTTCTCACGCATGAAAGTTTGAGTTAAAAAAGGTGTGTTTTTGTTTTTTTTATAACTGTCAAACAATAGATTTTTATCTGTTGCCAGCTCAGCTGCTAATGACAGACAATTGAGATTTTGTCGCATAGCATAGAAAACTATTTGGTTGGGGGAGTGGGAAGATGTTAAATAATGATAAAAGGACTGACATTTAAGGCAAAACATTATGGTTATGGTACTTTTCAAACATATACAAAAGTAGAATGAGTAGTATACTCAACGTACCTACCCCCCACATCTACAATTATCTACCCATTATCCTCTCCCTTGATGAAGCGGTTTGAAATATATTAACATGAGCAGCACATGTTTCCTTCAGCTGCCAGGGAATAACTGAACTGGCAAGAATAATTTGTTCATGCTAATGAGGGACATGTGTGGTTAGTATCACCTATAAATGAGCCACATCGTTACTTACAAAGATGATTGGGGCCCCTTTCTTGCTATGGACTTTGAGCGTCTCAATTGAAGATTAAAATGTTCTCTTCCTGTCCCCAGCACCCTAAGGATCTATCTACCTGAGGTCTAGAGCTGCATTAAATTAAGTCAAAAGGGCCTTTTATTTTCTCTCCTGACCCAAGAGAGTCAATCCAATGACAAGGGATTTTGAGATTTAGATGAGAGTGATCGTTATTACTCTCATTATTCCTCTTAATTGTTTAAGGGTCAGAGGTCTTTCTGAGGGATCTGGGACCTAAGATTGGTCTAGAATTAAATAAGAAAGTTTATTTTTGACATTAAAAGTCTTTAGATTTAGCATTTCTAATGCAGCCCTTTTCAAGTTTTTCCATAAAAATGTTCCTTTTGTGATGGCAAATTAGGTCTTTTCCCATTGACCAGCGTAATGATGGAAGAGTTCAAGGACCTTGTCCTAGGAAAGATGAAAACCTATGCTCATTCTTGGATAGCCTGTTTTTACAACTGGGGCCAGATCAAGGTGTGGGTATGGGTCAAGGTGGGGAAGAGTTTGGGAGTGGGAGAAAGGATGTGGGCAGCCTCTGTGTGGTTACCTCAGGTTCGGCCCAAGTGCAGGTGGATGAATCCAGATATCAGACCCTAAGTTTCTAAAGCTCAAACTAGGACGAGCAAAGCCTATTTCAGAATCACAGAATTTATAGGGCTGGTATGAGCGTTCAGTGCCCACCCTGGACCTACGAGGTCACCCAGGGTGTAGTTCCCGCCATCAGGCTTCATTCCTCATACTCTACTATACTCTAGCGCCCAGTTTTTCTATTAGTTCCTCTAAGTACCAAGCCTTTCCTTTCTATCCCCCACCTTGGGGCATTTTGCACATGTTAATCCCTGTGTTCACTCTCTTCTCATATTTTGGGCCTCAGTTTAAATGTCACTGCCCTAGGAATCCATCTTTAATCACTGCCCTTATCTAAATTATACATCCCTCTCCCGCCCCTACCACCCACATTCTTCATGCTCATAGCACTGTTATTTTCCTTCAAAGAACATCTTTTAGTTACAATCGTATATATTGATGTGTGTGTTTATTTTAAAATTTCATCTGCTCCACAAAACCACAAGTTTTCTGAGGATAGGGATCATACTGACTTATTCACTGTTTAGAGCAGTGCCTGACCCAGAGCAGGCATTCAAAGAATACTTGGTGAATGAATAAATGAGTGCAAAGAACAAATGAATTTGAAAAAAGCTGCTAAGGAGAATTGTAACACTAGCAAGGGTGGGGCTGATTGAAGGGTTGGGGTGCAGGTTTGTTTGGGCCAAGTTGCTCTTGCATCTAGAACAGATAGGATACATTTGATGTTCCTAATTTAGCGTGACTAGATAGGACACCTTGTTAGAAATGTCACATAAATAGTAGAAGCTCTGGAGCCTTGGCCATTATGGAGCAGGTTTCAGAAAGGGGATAAAAGTGGCAAAGGGAAGAGTTGATCAAAAGATATTAAATAACAAACTTTTGATTGAGGCCTGAATGTAAAAAAAGATACTACTGTGTTCAATCCAGATAG
Source organism: Sapajus apella (assembly GCF_009761245.1). Taxonomy (NCBI): domain Eukaryota; kingdom Metazoa; phylum Chordata; class Mammalia; order Primates; family Cebidae; genus Sapajus; species Sapajus apella. Next base: position 6,136,750 of record NW_022436998.1, read on the forward strand.
GCTTAATTAAATAGCTGTTGTGCACAAATGAATGGAAACCCCAGGGAAGAGGAGCTGTTCACACGAGGGAGCCCTGGAATGTTGGGAAAAGGTGGATTGCACATGCCCCAAACATGAAAAGATGAGGTTTCAGTTACAGGCATCGCACAAACTGCTTTAACAAGAAACCTTTGTGCCAGGGTTTGGCCAGGTGCAGGAGATGTTTCTCACCGGAATCTTTTTCCTGACCAGACCTATGGCTGCCCATAACTCATAGGTCATTGCTGAAAATTAGAACACATGCTGGCAGACATTTTTAAGAGATGGTGAAAGGAGTTATCAACCAACTATTTATCAAGCACCTCTTTGGAATCTGGAACCATGTTAAATATGGTGGAGAATTAAAAATACACATAGCACCCCCTCTGTGATCACGAGTTTACTACATAATTGGCAAACTGAAACCAGCTCAGGTTAGAACAACAAGAAGTTATTAAATATTGACCTGAGGTTAAAGGCATATGTAGTACTTTGAAGGTTAGGAGAGGAAAAATTCATTATGGGCTGAAAAAATTTGATTCTGGGGAATCTGAAGACAGGATTGAACAGATTGGAATCAGCCCTTACTCTTTTCAGGGCAAGAAGCTGGGAGTGAGGGAAAGAGATGTGAGGCAGCTGCTTTGTGTGGCTTCTTGAGGTTCCTGCAGGCATCTCAGGCCAGTGCAGAACCAAGCACACGTGGACATAAATGTTCCAATGACAGGTCCATAAAGGTGTCTGGGACTTTTGGAGGCTGCAATTGCCTTCTTTAAGTACAAAGTAGCGATTTTCAGGGCTATACTTCAATATTCCTCTCTCAACTGTAAAAGGGTGTCATTCTCAAGGGTCCAAAGCTTGAACAGCACAAAGCGTTTTAAAATTGACATGTTATGCAGCACTGCCATCTGCTGGAATTCATGAGAACACTTCCCAGGAGTTGGGGGTCTCCAACTGTTCAACTCCCCAAGGCCTGCCTTAGCACAAACACTAAAGTTTGTGATTGTCTCCTCCTCTTCCAGCTCCCCCCTTGCTCGTTACTGTTTCCATCACATTTATCCTGTTCCTCTTGCAAGCACAAATATAGGGATAAAGATGCTGTGTTGCACTTTTCAGCTTTTGGTTACCTATGTCAGCTTTCTAATGTGGAGTATCAAAATTAATACGAATGATGATTTTGACTGGCTTGACTAGGGATAGCCACTGGTAAAATGTAATGTAAAAAAAATTTGGAGTCTTCTGCCTTTCTCAGGAATCCAGATTATCAGCGTTCTCTCATTGTTGTTCCTACTTTGATGCTTACTAATGTGTTAATTTATTTGATGTTAGTTGATAAAGGAGTTAAAGTGTGAGACACAGAATCTCAAACATAATAGAAACCAAATGTTAGAAAACGTTGAAACCAAATGATGTAGAATGGATTCGATGTCAATTCAAAAACATCAAACGTTGGATTATACTATACACCAATTATGACAAATTTAGTGGTTATATTTACTTTAAATGTGTAGTACATGTGAAATTATGTGGGGATTCTATTTATTTGTAACTGAAATTGCTTTCAAAGGAGAGTGGATTATCTTAGAATGAAAGCTCTCCTGTAGAACTGAGCAACTTGATGGATTTGGTTATGCATAGGTGAGTTTGTGGTTGAGTATGAGGATAAGAGTTAGAACTGAATTGCTCTGTTTAAGAAAAATGGAAGAACAGTTTTGAAGGGTGAAGAGGAGACAGGGAAAGCAGCAAAGCTCAGAATCATGGAAAGAGGCAGGAATATCAATAAATGGTTGGGGGTCTTTTCTTCTTTCCTTCTTTCTTTGCTCCCTCAATTATTATTTTTTGTTTATTTCTGTCTCCCCTCTCCCAATACCTCTCACGCTCACTTCTCTCCCTTTTCTGTCTGAAAAACAGGGATTATCTAATATTAACTTTAAAGTTGTAGACTTTTCTGTCTCTTGGGATCTCCTCCATAATGGGCTTTTATATAGAAATGAACTGTAAATGATTTTAGTTTTGGTGTTTGTTTCGGTTTTTATATTTGTTGTTGTTTGTTTGATTTGGTGAGATTTGCTGGGGTTGATGTGGTGTGGAAAGGAAAAGCATGTGGAGAGAGATGAAGTTACTCTTGAACCAAATTAATATTTAATAGAATTAGGGATTCACAGCCACTTTCCAAAGTCCATGGCTGGGAGGCCCAAGGCAAACTCAGGGGATGTTAAAGGGCAGGTGACCCTCTGGTTGTTACATGTGTTCCAGCTCCCTCCACCCCTACTCATCCCCCACCCCCTTCCCTCCCCTTCTTTTTTAAATTGACAAATAAAAATTGTATATATTTATCATGTAGAACATGATATTTTAAAATATGTATACATTGTGGAATGGCAAAATCAAACTATCTTCTTGCCTTCTTATTTTGCTCTCCACACTGGGTGAGGGTCTGATGTTGGCTGGTGTGTGCACGAGTACAAGGACAAAGGACTGGGTATGTGTTCTGGCTTCTAAGTGTTTACCATTTCTTTAGTCTTCCAAAATATGTGGCTTCCTTTTCTAAGGAATTTATTACGAATCTTTGAATTCCAAAATTCAGTTCTGGAGACAAACTCTCACTTAGATTGAATCCATCAATTTTTTAGGCTGTTCTCCCAGGGGTTACAGAGCAACTTTTAATCCCAGCATCAAGAGACACCTGATGTGCACAAATAGTTCCCTTTCACCATTCCTTCCAGAGAGTTTTGGGGTTCTGTGTACAACAGTGTCTGGTGACCTATGACTGTAGAATGTCTGAGCTTGATGTGATCCTCCAGAATCTCTCTCTTATGGTCTATAAAGATTTGGTTCTATCTTCCCATAGCCTTCATTCCAAATTTTAAGACTATTCAGAAAATATTTTATAGTAGCTAAATGCTAGATCCTAGAACCAGACACCCAGAGTTTGAATCCTTTTCTCACCTCTTGTTAGGTATGTGACCTTGGGCCTGCCTCTATATCCTAATTACTCATGTGTGAAAGGAAAGAATAAAAATGCCTATTTTAGGGAGGTTTGTAATGATTTAACAAGATTACTACATGCACGGCACTTAGAACAGCACCTGGCAGATATTGTGTATTATGTAAGAGTTAGCTATGATTATCATTGTGTCACTGGAGTTGAGATCACTAGATAGTGTTTGTCCAAGTGTTCAATCCAAGTGGCATCAATCTATTCTTGCTCTTCAGAGTTTGTTGTCTATGAGGCACCTGTGAGCTCCCATTGAGTCATGGTATTCCCAGGGCTTCTTCATGTCACCTTCATTATTCCTTTAGTTACTCAGCTAGGTGCCATTATGAAAGGAGGTGTTGAGAAATCTGATTCATCACTTTCAGAGGAACCCCTCAGTTCAGACAGTTTTGGGAAATTGTTCCCAGAATTGATGCATGGCATTTCTATGCACATTTGTAATAATTAGATGCTGTTTTTTCCCTCACTTAAAGTGAAATACAAAATGTCTGATGAACAAATTTATCTTAGTGAATATGAAATTTCCAAAGAAGGAGGTAGTTGTGGTTGGGGTGGGATCTAGTGTGTGTGTCTTAGTCTCAGAAAATGAGAAAGCTAAAGAAAAGAAACCACATCTCAATGATGCAGGGAACTTTGGCTCAAAAGACAAGTAGATAGGAATGGGGAGGCTGGAGCCCTGGGAGAAAAAAGGATGTATAAGCAGAAAGAGAGGGGATATATGAGCAGAAAGCTAAGTGCTAAACTTGTTTTAAATTCAGTATATGTTTGCTATGTTGTTCTGAAGGGAGAGAAAGAGGAAGAAAGTCAGTTTTGTGGAAAGGGGCTATTCCAATCTGTGATGGTACGCCTTATTATGTTATTTATTGATCTGTTTAGTATAGACTTCATCTATTGATTTCCTGCTATGTTGTTAGGATTTAATTAATAGAATTTAAATAATTCTTCCCATCCCAATTCCTTCCATGTTGCAACAGTTACAATTCAATTTTTACTTTGTTTTGTAAGTTATAATAACATAATTTTTACTCCATCAAACTTCAACTGTATTTTTTGAGTCTCTATCCTTTTATTATGGTTTGAATGTTTTCGTCTCCTCCAAATTCATGGGTTGGAAGCTTAATCTCCAATGCAACAGTGCTGAGAGGTGGGGCCTAAGGAGAGGTATTTCTGAGGGCTCTACCCACATGACTGGACTAATGCCCTTATAAAACGGACTTGCAGGAGTGGGTTCTTGCTCTCTTCTGCTCTTCTGCCATGTGAGGAACAGAGTTCCTCCCTTCTAGTGGATGCAGGATTCAAGGTAACATCTTGGAATGAGATACCAGGCCCTCACCAAACCTGCCAGCACGTTGATCTTGAGCTTCCAGTCTCCAGAACTGTGAGAAATAAATTTCTGCTTGTTATAAGTTACTCAGTCGCGGGCATTCTATTATAGCAGCCCAACAGAAACTAAGACAATTTCCCTTATCTCTCTTACTCCTTCTCTTTTCCAAATCAAGTATTATAAAATTGGAAAGATTTATTTATGTATTTATTTATTAGACAGAGTCTCACTTGTTGGCCAGGCTGGAGGAGGGCAATGGTGTGATCTTTGCTCACTGCAACCTCTGCCTCTTGGGTTCAAGTGATTCTTAAGCCTCAGCCTCCCAAGTAGCTGGAATTACAGGTGCATGCCACCATGCCCAGCTAACTTTTGTAATTTTAGTAGAGATGGGGTGTTGCCATGTTGGCCAGACTGGTCTCGAACTCCTAGCCTCAAGTAGTTTGTCTGTCTTAGCCTCACAAAGTGCTGTGATTACAGGCATGAGTCAGTCACTACACCCAGCCGTGTTAATTCTTCTTTAGTCATAATTACTGATCCAAAAAGGTGAAGAAAAATAAACGACATATACATTATGTAAATGTTATCTACAGCCAATTAGAGTCCTCTAATTACATTTCTTTCACTAGATGTGTCAGTTTGATCCAAGATGGGATGTTGAAAGTGCAAGAAATGTGTTCGGGAAAACACCTATGGAAAAAAATGGGAAGAGAGCAGATAAGAGGTTGGAAGAGCAATCCAAATATGATGCAGGTCTGACAACATACGTAGGAGAGATAGAACGAAGAAAAGTTGGGTAGAAACATCTTACATTACAGTATTTTTTTAAGGAATATTTGGCAAGGCTAGTGTGGAGTCCTTGAGTTTAAATTGCTCATCAGAGGAGTACTGCATCTCTCAGGAAAGGGCATGACTTAGTATCCTTGCCACACTGGGAAGCACAGTCTCAGTGTAAATGTAGTGCTAGAATTCAGAGTGTAGAGATGGGACTTTCAGACAATTACAATTCCGCTAGCTAGAGATCTGAGAGGTGCTTCTTATGGCTACCACATTAGGGTTACAATGTTATTACACTTGAACTACTCAAAGGAGACTGTTCTAATTGTCAAGGCCAAACGGATTCTCATTTCTTATAGTTCACCAATTATATAAAAACATGCCACATTAATTTGTTTTATATTTCTGTCATGTTCTTTAATCTCAATAATGAACATTTCCATGAAAGAACTACCTTGGGCCTGCCTGTGTTGTAGTTGATGTCATATAAGCATAGTCACATCATGGCCAGATAAACTCTGCCAGTTGAGGTTTAGCCTACAACAAATGATTACCGGTAGAAACTGTAAAATGGGATGAGTGCTACTGAACCAAGAGCCAAGAGAAGTAAATTATGGTCCACAAATTAGTTGTGAAACCTTAAGTCATATCACCAGTACTGGTCTCAATTTTCTATCAAGAAAGTTGGTTGGAGCAGGCATTTTCTCAGGGTCTTCCTGGTTTGAAAGTTCTGTGTTGTCTACAAGGTTGTTGCTGAATTGAAGTAATCTGCATTGTGGACTCAATCTAGAGAAGAATATATTGCTTTTGAAACTCTGGCTGATAGCATGTGATCAACTGCTAAGACTATTTCTGCACCCAGAAAGGACAGCAAATATCTTTAAGAAGAGCTCCATTACTGGGAAGCCAGTTTTTCTGTGAGCTGATTTATCATTTGTTGAAAGGGCTTTTCTCAGCTTTTGTGAATCAGGGAGCATAGCTTTAGTGCTGAAGGAAATAGTTTCCAAGAACACCTTAAAGATTTGGAGAGGAGGCACTTCTTTTCTGGAAGGTCAAATTACCCTGAATAGCAATCACAGCGACTTCTCTGGGCATATTTATGAGTCTGTCTAATAGGTAAGAAAAGAACTTGAGCCTGGCATCATAGGATTTTTATTAATCTTGACAGGATGAGTTCATCTAACCACTAGAATTAGGACCCATTTCAGAGGCTTGGAGTCAGCTGGTAAGGGCAGCTTTCAGAGGTAGGTGCAGAATACTATACAATTCAGCTCACGCAGCTTTTATTATAATATTAAATATCAAGTATATGATGAGGAATCCAAATGCAAACTGGATATTCAAGGAACTTAGGATTTCCTGGGTTAAGCCTATAAGCCTAATTACTTTTATTCCATTTACACTTACTTTTCACATTATAGATCAGTGGCTCTCAAACTTTGCTGCACAAGTTTCAACTGGGGAATCTAAAAATCATGATGCATGGACTGTACCCTATGACAATTAAATCATTCTCTGTGGGGTGGGACCCAGACATCCATGTTTTGTTTTAACTTTTTAGGTGATTCCAATACGCAGCCAAGTTTGAGGAACAATGTTGTAGACCTTACTATTCAAAATGTAATCAGAAGAACAGCAGCAGCATCCTCACCTGGGAGCTTGTTTAAAATGCAGAAATCTCAGGCCCTTTCTGTGTATGAGCACAACTCTTATCTGCTGATTTATAAAAACAAGTTAATTGATGAAGCAAATAATCTTTTCTGTGATTCACTGTCTGAGTGACCCCTGAATGGGAGTTTTCTGAACTATGTGGCAAGTGATGGAAGTTGTTTACTTTCAGGTGGGAGAAATGGCCTGCTTTGCTAAGTAATATCCTAAAATATTTGAAAGGGACAAAGGTATTTACTGAAAGGTCAGGACTTCAGTGCTGACTTTCTGAAATTCTTGAGTAAAGATCATTCCCTTCCTTGTTCTTCCTTAAGAGATCAAACAAAATTTAAAAAACAGAATTAAGTAAAACAAGATTTTTAAAAAATTAATATGTGAGCTACACTGCAGTATATATGTATGACTGACTACGTACAGAAAAAAAATCTGGAAGGATACATATCAAATTGTTATTAGTTTACCTTGAGGATGTGGAACTGTAGTAAGGTGAGGGGACAGCTCTCATTTTTAAATTCACATACTTTTGTAATTTTTTTTGGAATTTACAATGAGAATTCATTATTTTTATAACAATCAAATCATAATAGAAATTTTAAAGATAATAAAAAATAACAAAGTAAAACACACATAATAATTTTAAGAGTTACACTGGAGGAATGGAGAATTAAATCACATGGTACTTTTTCACTAATATTGTGGTGGTATATAATTGCGTAGTCTATAATCAAAGAAACTACATTAGAGAAGCCACATTAAGAAACGTCTGAATTAAAAAGTCCCCTGGCATAAAAGTCTCAAGCAGTGAATCCTCAAGGTGGATATTAAAACTGAAAGCAGCGCTTAACTCTTCCTAGAGAATCTACATGAAAAAAACTCTGAAAATTTCACATTTAAAAAAAAAAGCTTCATAGAAGTCACTTTGATTTGCTAAAATAGCCAAAGGCCAGAACTGAGGGTATAAAAACTCTATTCAGAACAGATTCAAAACTGGTACACTGAAATCTTGATAATCTAGGGATGTAGGTTAGGGACATCTCCTTTTTCCATTGGTTTATCATTTCTCCAATTTCCCAATGGCTGCTTTATATCTCAATAATTTTAACCTAAAAGTATTGTAATTTTAGTTGGAAGGAATAAAATTAATTGCATCTAAATTCAGTGCAAATTTTTTAGTTAAAAAAAAACCAAAACCAGAACAACTTGAGACTATTTTCCATTATTCATTTTTTTCCACTTAATTATTTCTAGCTACTTAATAAACATTTGGGGATTGAATCTCTGAAGTTACAGATTTAAAATTTGAGAAAATATTTTTTCTCCTCTTCTAGTTTTTTTTTTTTTTTATTGAAGTCACTAGAGATAACAAACTTTTTTGTTATAAACTTTTTTTCCAACAAAAAAGATATTTTAGGTGACTAATAGATTGATGGTTAAATATCCTTACCAAAGTCAAATCATCTCTAACTAAAACGTGCTGTCTTTTGCAAACTACATAGTTAAGAGCTTAAGTATTAATAAATAATTTTGTACATCTGAGTGTTCCTGATCTAGGTATCAAAGGTTTATGTAGGATTATACTTACTACATAATATGAGAAATTTGCCAAAACTTAATCTGCAAAGTATTATGAAAAGCACAGATAAAGAGCACCATAATAATGGCCATACCATGTTAAAAAGTTACAACAGCTAGAATATTGCTATTTCTCAATGGATTATAGTATTTTAGTTAAAAAGAAAAAAGAAGAAAGTACAAGGTTCATCATAATGCATATAAAATTTTTAGCACAATGCATTGTACACAATAACTGTTCAATAAATATTAACTCTATAATAAACAATGGATTAAAACAATTAAAAAATAGAAGAACCCAAAATGGAGGGAAAAGCTTACAGCTAATTTCCTACAGTATGTATTTAAATGGAAAGTTGGAGCTCACAGAGAGCAGTAAGGAATTCTGCATTTTCTGGATCTATCTTTTGTGCCTTCTTATAGTACTCAGCAGCTTGCCTCTTTTCTCCTTCCAGCTTATAAACAAACCCTAGGGCACTTAAACTCTGCACATCTAAAGCATTGTAACAAAGTCTCTTGGTAGCCAATTTCTTCAGCGCACTTGTCAGTTTGGTGCGAAGGGGTGATCTGTCTTTGACCTTTAAGGCTTCTAAATAATGATGGATAGCAGTATTTTCTGATTTACAGTGAAATTCCTGAAAGCGGCCATAGTGGTAGTGGATCTGATGTTTGTGATCATCAGTTATGTTCTCCAGACAAAGGGCTTTCTGGAAAATGTCCTCAGCATTGCTATACTGGCCTCCTTCAGCATACATGTTGGCCAGGTCTGTGTAGGCAAATGCAAACATAGAGTCTTGTTCCATGGCTGCTTTGAAATGAAATATAGCAGATGTAATCAGTTCATCAACCTTCAGCTTATCCTTTCCTTTAGGTCTGTTGCGTGTGGCCTTCTTGATTTGGATCATTTGTGCTCTGTAGCAAAGTCCCATCTGGTGATGCAGGAAAGAAGAAGTTGGTGTCACCTCCAAGGCCTTTTTTAAAAGTTCGAGAGCCTTGTCCCAGGAATTTTTTCTCCTATAGAATTTGGCTGCATAACGAAGGACATAAGGCTGGGATGATATTTGGTCCAGGATTTCTTCAATATACTTTTCCCCTTCAGCTTCTGCATGTACATCTTGAAGCTTCAGTGCAAGAAAAACCTTAATGTAGCTGTCATCTGGGTTCAGGGTAACAGCCTTTCTCAAAGGCCCCAGAGAAAAGCTCTTTACAGACCCTTCTCTGTCAGAATCATCCAGCCGATACACTGTGATAGCATAGCCGATGTTAAATTCTGGATTGTCAGGTTCTACTTCCAGAGCCTTCTCAAAAGCTGCTTTAGCCTTTTGATAATATTTTCCTCCAAATTTCAAGAGTGCCCACCCTTTCTCACAGTCAATCTCAGGACACTCCAACTTGTAGATAGACGGACTGGACAATTTCTTGCAGACATTCCCTATCTTACCTGTATACTTCTGAACTTCTTCAAGCTGGTCCATGTGATAACACACCCAGGCATAGTTTCCCCAAGTGACCAAGCTTCGTACTTCTTCTTTGTCCGAGTGTTCTCGCTGGATTATTTCTTCTGCTTGTTCCAAGCAGTCCAAGGCATCTTTATTTTGGCCTTTTAGGTGTTTCACATAGGCCAATAGGTTATAAAGAGCAAGTCTAGATTTTGTGGTAAGAAATTCAAGCTGTTGCCCAATTGTATCTTCCACTTCAAACAGATCAATGTCTTCCTTAAGTAAATTCCATGTAAAATGACATTCTAATTCCAACAGAATGGCCTTCAAGGTGTCCTTAGGAATTTCACTGTCAAAGATAAAATACTTTTTAATTTTTGAAGAAATACAAGAAATAATTTTCTAAACCCTAAACATTGATCTTTGCATAACAATTTTATCCCTATTTGATTTTACAGGTAAAGCACTAGGTTCCCATAACTTTATACCAGAGCTTCTTCTATGAACAGTTATGTCCTAGAAATATTTCATTTAAATTCTTACTATTTATTGCAAAAACAGTTCTGGAGAGATGACAGAGCTTTCTATATTACATGTATCTCTTTCCTTTTGGCAATCAGTAAACCCTTTAAAATTAGGAATAAATATATACATATTCAGTAGTTAATATGAAAATTCCATTTTTGTATTATGAGTACTGATCCTGACTAGGAAACCTGGTAAAATTGTTCCTTGGTAATTGTTCCTTTCTCTAGTGTAACTGTAGCAAAAACATGAGCAAGACATGCTATGTCCTTAAAGCCTGGTCAAATCCACAACAATATGGCCTTACCAGCCCCCTGCCTGTCATAGAGTAAAACAAACATCTGCCTGTTTTGAAGGTCTCTACCAGCCCAGCCCAAAGAGGATGAGGAGGGCTGCTCAGGTATTATCAATGTGGCTGTAAGATCTCAAAGGGACATTCAGTCAGGTACTGAAGTGGTTTGTCCAGGCTCTTTGGAATTTATGTACAACTGGACACTGTGAGAATTTTTACTGTTTAAACTTTGTCTACTTAGTTTTGTAACTTTGTATCTGGGAAGCTGATAAGAGAGAAGGAATTGTACCAGAAGAGGTAACATTTATCTGTCGTAATTCTGTTCTTTTGCTAGGAAGAAGCATTCTTTCATTGTCCTTGGGGGACAGTCCCCAGTGGGGCTAAGCCGTGTTCCTCCCCGTCCTGCACATGTAGAGTGCACATCACCCCCTTTATCTGGTAGTTTTTTCCAAGCCCCTTGCTGATATCATTCTCCTTTCTTACAAATGTTAGATGTGTGGCTCTTAAACATTTTTAACTTATGAGAATAGTTAACATTTATTATGCACGTATTACGTGCTAAGCAGTCAATTGATAGGATTTATTATTGTCCTTTTCCACAGTCCCAAGAGATGGACACTATTAATTTTTACAGATAAGGAACAGACTCATAGAGTTTAAGAAACTTTTGGGGTCACTCAAGTAGTAGGAGCTTAGTCGGAATTTAGAACCAGGGACTATATGCTTTTAGAGCCCAAGAACTTAACCTCTCATTCCTGAACTCATTAAATGCAGAAGGTTCACTAACCACACGCAGGGCCGGGTGCTAGCCCCTGGGGATACAAAATGATTAAGAAAAGGACGCCATCATGCTGAATCAGTAAAGGAGACAGATAAAGAAATCCTCATAAAATAGCGGATTGGGTGGGAGGATAACAATCTTTGCGTGGTACAGAGGTAGCTCGGCGTAAGGGAGGAACTCAGACCCAGGAATCAGAAAGGCAAAATGGCAGTGGCTGGCGAATGTGACCCCTGGAGGGCTGCGGCGAAACCGCGTGTGACACACGGAGGGAATGGCAGCTGGAAGGAGAGGCACGCGACAGGGCCAAGGAGGCCGGTGTCACGTCCCAGCCGCCCCCGGAACCTCTCTGGGGGGTTCTGCAGACTGACGAGTTTCCCGGAGGCGGCGGCCGCGGGCCCAGCACGGTTACCGATGCCGCTGCCTAGGAGAGCCGTTGGGTAGTGCGGGTTGGAGAGGCCTCCCGGGGGACGTCGCCCGGCACACGCCCCGACGGTCCCGACCGCAGACGCCAGGGATGGGGTAGGCTCCCGGGGAGCATCGCCTGGTCCTCCTCCCTCATCGGCCTCCTCAGGCGCTCGGGAGGGACGGGACTCCGGGGAAGCATCCGCTCGGCCACCCTCCCCGGCAGGCCCGACCTCAGACGCCGCGGGCCAGGTCAGAGCGCCCGGGGGACGGGGTCCCCAACGCAGATGCCTGGCTGCCGCGCGCTGGGGGTTCGGCCCCTGAAGAGGCCGCAGCACTGCGCTGGAAATGAATGAAAGAAGCCCAGTTTGAAACAAAGGCCGACGCAAGGCTTGGGAGGAGAAGCGGTGGAAAGCCCTTACCTCATGATGGCAGAGCTCCGCAGGCCGTCCGGGCGGCGGGGTCCCTCGCGCTCTCTCTTCAGCACCGGGGACCGCGGGCAGCCGCGCTGCTGGCGGGCGGGCTGGCGTGTGCGCGTGCGCGCGCCAGCCAGGCGTCGGCAGCACTGGGACTCGGCCGGGCGGCGCGTCTTTGTTAGAGGAGGGACCCCAGCAGGAATAGGTAACTGGAAAAGGAATCTGATGCCCGAGCGCTCAGAAACCGAAACTTAAGAAATCGAAACTTAATGGAAGCTTCAGAAACCGAAACTTAAGAAATGGAAACTTAATGGAAGCTTCAGAAACCGAAGCTTAATGGAAGACCTCAAGAGCTGCGGCCAGACGTTTGCGGAGTCCAGGGTCTTTTTGGAGGTGAATTTGCAGCGGGGCCCATGCCCTTCTTGGTCTCGGCTCTTATCTGACTCTTTGAGTCCGCTGAGCTCGCGTGCTGCCCGCTTAGCTGTTTGTTTTTGAGTCAGGGTCTCATTCTGTCACCTAGTCCTGATCTTAAGCGATCCGCCTCTGCCAACCAAGGTTCTGGGATTACAGACGGAAACTGAAGTCCCTGCTTCTACTCCAGTCTTTTGATTCAATAAGCAACACTGCAATGCTATACATCTGTGCTGTTATTTCTGTTGGGTGTAATCTAGAGAAATTTGGAACTAAAATCTATATACATTTTAAGTTTGGACGGATATTGCCAAATAGCTTTAAAAATCCACTCCTAGCCACAATTGTAAGAGAGTGCTTCTCTTCCCTACCTTTGCCAAGGGTGCTTTGTATAATAAGGACCCAATAAAAGTGAGAGTGGTATTGGGAATCTAGGCAGAAAATGTCATGCAGCCATACATTAAACATTTTGTTTAATGAATTCATTCGGCAGATTTTGGGGAACAACTGTAAAAGCCAGACTTTGTTAAAAGTACTGTCAATATAACAAAGAAAACAGACACGGGCCTTACCCTTATTGAGTTAATGTCTGTATTCAAAACCTCAATAGCCTGTCCATAATTCATGTTTTGCATTGGTTTGGATTTTGTTGTTGTTGTTGTTGTTTTGAGACAGAGTCTTACTCTTTCACCCAGTTTGGAGTGCAGTGGTGAGATCACAGCTCACTGCAGCCTCAAACTCCAAAGCTCAAGCAATCTCCCACCTCAGCTTTCTGAGTGGCTGGGGCCGCAGGCGTGCACCACCCACGTCCTGCTAGTTATTTTATTTCTTGTGGAGACGGGGTTTTGCCATGTTGCCCAGGCTGGTCTCCAACACGTAGGCTCAAGAGATCTGCCCGCCTTGGCCTCCCAAAGTGCTGGGATTACAGACCTGAGCCACCATTCCTGGCCTGATTTTGTATTTTTAAAAACATATTGCATTGAAATATTGTCTACCTTGATCACTGAGCTTCTGGTACCCCACCTCCTAAGACTTAGTGCCTGTGGCAAGTGCCTCATTTAAGGCGACCACTTTTAACAGTTGTACTGTCTTATACAGAAACTGCTGGTCACATGTGGCTATTAAGGACCTGAAATTTTAATTTAATATAAATTCAGAAACTGATAAGTTAATAGAAAACTTTAAAGAATATTTGGAAAAAACTTAGGTGCACGAATCTACTTTTTTTAAGTTGCAAATTTTATAAAATCTAAATACAGAGCAAGTATTTCCAATGATTATCCTCAGCAAACTAACCCAGGAACAGAAAACCTAACGCTGCACGTTCTTGCTTATAAGTGGGAGCCGAATGATAAGAACACACGGACACAGTGGGGAGCAACACACACTAGGGCTTGTTGGAGGTGGGGGGTGGGTGGAAGGGAGAGCATCAGGAAGTATAGCTAAGGGATGCTGAGCTTAATACTTAGGTGATGGGATAATCTGTGCAGCAAACCACCATGGCACACGTTTACCCATGTAACAAACCTGAACATCCCGCACATGTACCCCTGAATTTAAAATAAAAGTTGGCCTGGTCGCGGTGGCTCATGCCTGTAATCCCAGCACTTTGAGAGGCTGAGGCAGATGGATCACAAGGTCAGAAGTTCAAAACCAGCCTGACCAACATGGTGAAACCCCATCTCTACTAAAAACACAAAAATTAGCTGGGTGTGGTGGCATGCACCTGTAGTCCCAGCTACTAGGGGGACTGAGGCTGGAGAATTGCTTGATCCCGGGAGGCGGAGGTTGCAGTGAGCCAAGATGGCACCACTGCACTCCAGCCTGAGCAACTGAGCTAGACTCCGTCTCAAAAAATAAAAATAAAAAAAAAAATAAATAATAAAGTTGAAGAAAAAATGTATTTCCAGCGAAAATTTAGCATTTAATTTGAGATGTGCCATAATCTCTTTCCTACCTTCTTAAGGACAATGGATGAAATCAATATCTATTGGAAGGAGTAAAAATATTACATGATTGAAGCAAAATGTGTTGGGAGCCCCAAATTTGGGGATTTTCTTGGGGTGCTCTGTGGTAGTAAGAATAATGCCCCCCCAATGGTATCCATGCCCAAATCCCCAGAACCTGTGAACATGTTACTTTACATAGCAAAAGAAACTTTGCAGATTTATTAAATCAAGGATTTGGGGATGGGGCGATTTTCCTTAATTATCCAGGTGGACCTGGTGGGTCCTTAGAAGAAAGAGGCAAAAGAGTCAGAGGAGGGAAGGAGATGTGAAGAAAGCAGTGAGAGAGATTTGAGGATGCTACACTGTTGATTTTGAAGATGGATGAAAGAATTCAGGCAGCCTCTGGAAGCTGGAAAAGACCATCCACCTAGAGCCTCTGGAGGATTGCAGCTGCATCAGTACCTTGACTTTGGCTCACTGAAACCCATTTGACTTCTGACCTCCAGAACTGTAAGACGATAAATCTGTGAAATTTTGAGTCACCAAGTTTGTGGAATTTGTTATAGCCACTACAGGAAACTAATATATTCTTCCCTAAAACATGTACAAGAATGAAAGATCAGTAACACTGCTTCTTTTCCTTTCTTATAATATTATTTGTTGTGCATTGCCTTTCAATAAAATGTGATTATTCATAATCAAAGGTAATTGTTACCAACAATCTCTGATTATTTAGCAATGCTTTCATGTAATATTTCTTGATTTAACTAGATTAATATCAGCAAATGACTTAGTAAATAGTGCTTTAAATAAAATGGTATAAAGCAAGATAAACTCTTTGGAACACTTTAACATTGAATTAAACTTAAAATGTCTTCATGAAGAAAGCTAACCTTTATTGACTGTATATGGCTATGTGTCTCTCACTAGATTGTAAACTGCATGAGGTTTGGGAAGAATATTTGCCTGTTTATTACAATATTTTTGGTTTCTTGCACTGAAAGCTATTTCTTGATAGTGTTGATATAAAATCATGAGCTGTATACGTTTGGAGAGAACTTTTTTTTTTTGAGGCAGAGTCTTGTTCTATCACCCAGAATGGAATGCAGTGGCACAATCTTGATTCACTGCAGCCTCGAACTCCCCGGTTCCAGCAATCCTGAGTAGCTGGAACTGGAGCTACAGGCGCATGCCACTACATCCAGCTAAGTTTTTACATTTTTTGTAGAGAGGGTTGGTTTTGCGATTGCCCAGACTGCTCATAAACTCCTGGTTCAGGTGATGTGCCTGCCTCGACCTCCTGAAATGTTGGGATTACAGGCGTGAGCCACCGCAGGCTCTTCTTCCACAACCTGTAGCCTGGGAAGCAGAGCCTCCCACAGCGACCAAAAGGAGGCACTTGGAGAGAGGGAGGGTATTACAGAAGTTTTATGCTTAATGGATTGTTTAGACATACACATTTAACAGGCTGTGGGGGGCTGTGAATATTCATGAGGGGCAGTCACACAAGAGTGGTATGCAAACATGTATATTACATGCATTCTGTGTTCACTTTGTGGTGGAGACTTAACATTATAATGCAGGAAAATAGGCTTTATATGTCAAAAGGTGAAACAGAGGACATAGAAGCAACCTGTGTGAGCTTCCATGGACTGGCCAGAACCAGTCTGTGGGAGGTGGTCACTTATTAGGAGGGAAGGCTGGTGAGTTGTCTTGTGGAAACCGTGAGAGGGGAGCAGAGTCTGGCTATGGCGCTAGGTAGAGTCAGCCAAGGAGTGAGTCTTCTGTTCTTTGCTTTCCAGGGATTTCTGTTTAACTCAGGGAAAAAAGTCCAATGGCAGTTAGCAAGGGAGGGAAAATAAAGAGGTGTGACTGATCTCTCATCTTGTCATGGTTGGGAAACTTAGTTTTTAAGGTTTCTGGGGTCTCCTTGACCCCAGCAAGAAGAGCGGGTCTGTTCCGTTCGTAAAGGAGCTAAGAATTTTATTTCACAATAAAATGAATGAATCAAACATTTAGTTTAATTAAGTCCAGTATTTTATTTCCTACAGAGTTACCTAATATTTTTCTCTACTAAATAGCACTCATACAAATGGTTTCTCTTTCCTACATGCACACACACATTCTGTTTCACTAATTGTTGAATGCAACTAATATTTTATTAGATTTGAGTAATTGTTCAAGAATTACATCATTACAGTGAATTATAATGTTTCTGAAAAGAGTAAGCAGAAAAGATGATTAGTACATGTTAGCATAAAAACAAATGAAATGTGAAAGTGGCTGATATTTGGGTGCCTAAGGACCTTGTCCCACAGAGTTCTCAAAGTCAGCAGCCAGTCTCAGGGCCTGCTCATAGTACTCCAGGGCTTCATTCATTTTTCCTTTCAATTTGTACACAAACCCGAGGAGGCTCAAGCTTTCCAGGTCTAATGCATTTCTCTGAAGTTTCCTTAAAACCAATTTCTTCAAAGAATAGATACTTTTATCCCTTGCTAATGATGCCTGTTCTATTTTTATAGCTTTTAAATAATGGATAATTGCATTGACCTCAGATTTCTTTTGATATTCCTGAAAGCGGCCATAGTGCAAATGTATGTCTTGCATTGTTTCTTCTACTACTGGGTTCGTGCGTAACAGTTTTTGAAAAATTTCCTCAGCTTTCCTGTGATTGCCCGCTTCTATATGCATTCTTGCCAGATCTAGAAGAGCCACTTCAAATGTGGGCTTTTTTTCCACTGCAGATTCAAAATAAAATATGGCCGATCTTATCATTTTGTCTACCCTTTCTCTGTTCTGCCCTCTAGGCTGCCCTTTTGTAGCTTCCTTGATTTGGATCATTTGTGCTTTGTAGCAAAGCCCTATCTGGTGATGCAGCAAGGCAGAAGTGGGTGTTGCCTGCAAGGCCATTTTTAAGAGCTGAAGAGCTTTATCCACAGAGCCTTTTCTTCGATAAAACTTGGCTGCATATCGAAAGACATAGGTCTGTGAAGACATACTGGTCAGAGCTTCTTCAACATACTTTTCTCCTTCAGCTTCCTGTCCTTCATCCTGAAGCTTCAGGGCAAGAAGAACCTTAATATATCCATTGTCTGGATTTAGACGGACAGCCTGCCTTAGGGGAAGCAAAGAAAATGGCTTGTGATCTTTTGTTGCAAATTTAAAGCCGTCCAGGCGATAGGTAGAGATTGCGTACCCAGCACTGAATTCAGCGTTTTCAGGGTCCACTTCAAGAGCCTTTTCAAAGCAGGCCTTGGCCCGTTCATAATTCTTTCCTCCACACTTCAGCAAGGCCCATCCTTCCTCACAGTCTATTTCTGGACATTCCATCCTATAGCGGAAGGGATTTGAAAACTTCTTGCAAATGTTTTCCACCTTGTCCAGGTAAGTCTGGGCTTCTGCCAGTTTGCCCATGTGGTAATATACCCAGGCAAAGTTGCCCCAGGTCACCAGACTTCTCACATCTGCTTGGTTGGCATGTTCTTTCTGGATTAAGTCTTCAGCTTCTTTTAAGCTCTCCAGGGCTTCCTCATTCTGGTCTTTCAGGTGTTTCACATAGGCTAGTAGGTTGTGTATTCCCACATTGTATTTGGTGTCTAGGAATTCAATCTGGTCCAAGACTCTGTTTTCTAAATCGGGTATTTCATCATCCTCAACTGATATCTCCCATGTAAAGTGACATCTCAACTGCTCCAGACTATCCTTGACCTGATGATCATCAGCATTTGTACTGTGAAAACAAAACAGATTTTCTTTGTTAGGTGAAGAACAGCCAAAAGAAAAAAAAACAGATAAAATACCTTGTATTTTAGTGCTGCTTCTTGAAAGGATCACATTTACTTAGATTTCATTAAAGGTCATGTACTTAAGTTATTTATGGACAGTTGATGTAGTTTGCTTAGCTTCATATGCTGGCTAGAGCAGTTTCCAGCCAAGTAACTATTCTGTACTTAAGAGTCCCATTTGTAAAATGGAGATAATGATAGTATTTATCACATTGGCTTTGGTGAGGATTAATAAACTTATATGTGTAAAGCATTTAGAGCATATTATATGCTATATAAGAGTATAAGAGTTTCTTATTTTAATATTAAGATAATTAGGACAGAGGTCAGTTAGAAATGCAGAGCCTTAGGAAACACTGACTTTAGAACCTTACTCTGCATGTAATGCAACAAATTAAGACCACATGAAAAAGATAATATTTGATCACGGTTTTTTTTTTTAACTTGAAAATAATTATAGATTCACGGAAAGTTGCAAAGGCAGTACAGAGATCCAGTGTATCCTTCAATTTCTGCAATGATTATATCTTACACAACTATAATACAGAAGTTCAAAACTAGAAAATTGATGTTGGTACAACAATGCTTTTGTATAGTGCTATGACATTTTTTCACATGAGTAAACCTATGAGACCACAAATATTGGTGAGGATGTAGAGAAACTGAAACACTTGTGCACTGCTAGTAAGAATGTAAAAAGAGGCAAGTGCTGCGAAAAATGTTATGGTAATTCCTCAGAAAAATTAACCATAGAATTACCATTTGATCCAGCAATTCCGCTTTTGGTTTTATACCCAAAAGCAGGAACTCAAGCAGATATTTATATGACCATATTCATAGCACCATTATTCACATAGCAAAAGGTAGGAGCAACGTAAGTGTCCATTAATGGATGAATGGATAAACAAAATGTGGTATATACATACAATGGAATATTCAGCCTTAAAAAGGAAAAGACATTCTGATACATGTTACTACATGGATAAATCTTGAAGATATTATGCCAAGTGAAATAAGCCAGTCACAAAAGGACAATACTGTATGATTCAATTTATTTAAGACACCTAGAGTAGCCACTTTCATAAAGACAGGAAGCAGAATAGTGATTACCAGGGACTGGGGTTTTGGGTCTGTCCCACAGACCCTGGCTGATGGATGAAATGAGTACTCAGACACAGGTATGCAGTGTAAGAGCAGCTAGGCTCTAATGCCTGGCTCTAATGGCCAGAGAACAGCCCTGAGAAGCTGGAGCTGCTTGCTTTTGTTCAGTGCAGGCGCAATGCCAAAAACCTGGAGCCATCACAACCTGTAGGTAATTAACATTTATTGTTCCACTTTCAGGGAACGAACAGGTTTGCGGATGATCAATGGTCAGTTCCTGGTGAATATAAGTAGACAAGCCTGTTTAAGATAAATTCCCCTACACTCCTTTGAGCCTACTCCTTGCCCTCTGCCTCAGGGTTATAGAACAGATGCCTTCAGCTATTCTCCCCTGGGGCTCTGCAGAACCTTCCAGCCTTTCAGAAGGTTTGCATACTTTCCCTATAGTTTTTCCCACCACTCTGACCAATCCCCAACACTGGGAGAGGAGAGAATAGGAAATTATTGTTTAATGAGTACAGAGTTTCAGTTTAGGAAGATGAAAAATTTCTGGAGATGGATGGTGGTCATAGTTGCATAATAAAGTAAATGTATTTAATGTCATAGAACTGTACACTTAAAAATGGTTAAAATGGTCAATTTTATGTTATATATATTTTACCATAATAAAACAATGTATGATTTACTTATGGCAAAGATGCTGTAAACAAGGTAAATAAAAATGTGGAAAATGTTTGTAATACGGAGAAGATTCTCATCTATGATATATAAAGTTTTTTTGCAAATTGGTATAGTTCAACAGAAAAACAGAAATGGATATGAATAGATAATTTGTAGAAGAGCAAATATAAATGACTAATAAACATGAAAAAATATGCTCTGGATGGGCACAGTGGCTCATGCCTATAATCCTAGCACTTTGGGAGGCCAAGGCAAGAGAGTTGCTTGAGGCCAGACATTTAAGATCAGTCTGGGCAACATGGCAAGACCCTGTCTCTATAAAAAGAAAATAGATGCTCTAAGCCTCTAGCCATTAGAGAAATGCAAATTAAAGACGTAATAATTTACAACTTTATTCCACTCAGATTGGCAAGAGTTTAAATGGATGAGGATACAATTTCTGAAGCCATGAATTATTATGGTCTTCAAGATCAATCTGATGATAGTCATTAAAATTGAAAAAATACATTTCCTTCAACAAAGTAATTCCACTCCTTGGAATCTATCTCCCAGAAAAAAACCACCAGTACATAAGGATATATGCTCAAGAATATTCATTACCAACACTGTATATATTAGCAACAAACTGGAAATATTAATAGAGAATGGTTAAATAAATTACGGAATATCTATACCATAGAATATTATGTAGCCACTAGACTGCATGAATTAGATCAAAACTAGTTGAGTTGGAAGAACTTTCATAATGTACAGTTAATCAAGAAAAGTGAATTGTAAAGAAGTGTCTGAAACATGACCCTATTTTTTATTTTCTGAAGAGCCAAATCCTTATATATTTGTCTATAATTACTCATGTATGGAGAAATATATGTAAGTACACTTATAGCTGATCAACAAAAAGACATGCAACCCAACTTAAAAATGGGAAAAGGACATGAGTAGATAATTCTCCAAAAAGAATCACAAAGCACTAGCAAACGCATGAAAAGATGCTCAACATCATTAGGCACTAGAAAAACGCTAACCAAAACCTTGTCACTTTTTACCCAGTAAGTTGGCTATAATAATAATTTTAAAAAAGGAAAATAAGTGAACAAGTGTTGACAAGTGCTCTGGTTTGGATACAGTTCAATTGTCCCCACCAAATCTCCTACTGAAATTTGATCTCTAGTGTCACAATTTTGGAGGTAGGGCCTAGTGTGATGTGTTTGGGTCATAGAGGTAGATCTCTCATGAATGACCTGGTGCCATTCTAGTAGTAGTGAGTAAATTCTAATTCTCATGACACTGGATTTTTTCTTAGGGGAATGGATTAGTCCTTCGAGTATAGGTTGTTATAACACCAGGATGCCTCCTGGGTTTAGTCCCTCTTTGCATATGCTGCCGCTTTGACCTTCTCCAGCGTGTTTTGACATAGCACCAAAGCCCTCACCAGAAGCTCAGAAGATGTCATCACCATGCTTCTTGTATAGCCTGCAGAACTGTGAGCTAAATAAACCTCTTTTCTTGATAAACTGCCCAGCCTTAGGTATTCTTCTATAGCAACACAAAAAGAACTAAGACAACAAGGATGAGGAGAAATTGAAACCCTCATACATTGCTGGTGGGAATGTAAAATGATGCAGCTGCTGTGAAAAACAATGTGGTGGTCCCTTAATAAGTTAAATGTAGTATTATCATATGACACACTCCTAGGTATACATTTCTGGGTATGTTCCACACCTGGATATATATTTGAAATAATTAAAAACAGGCATTCAAACAAAAACTTGCACACAGATGTTCACAGCAGCACTACTCATAATAGCCAAAAAATGGAAACAAGTCAAATATTCATCAACTGATGGACAGAAAAATGTAATATATGAAGTGGAATATTATGTAGCCATAAAAAGGAATGAAGTACTGATACATGACACAACATGGATAAACTTTGACAACACTACACTAAATGAGAAAAACTGATCCAAAAGGTCACTGTTGTAGTTTTTTTTTTTTCTTTCCTAATTTGGTCTTGAGGTCTTTCTCATGAGAGTGGCTGCAATCTACAGTCCTGCCTTGAAAGAGCTCCAGGATATTTGGCCATGGATATTTACAATGTGCCTTTATTGGGATAATTATTTTGATGAACAGCCTAATGCCTAAGTGTGTGATCTATGTCTAGGTGCTCCCTCTTATAGGAAACTTGTTTATACCTGGCAGATGCCCTTGTGGCTCTTGCCTGACCTGTGTTTAGTTTATGTCTACCAAGATAGCCACTCTCTTGGAAAGCCATGACCTGGAAAGAAATTGGGTTTGAGTGTGTTGGTCAGGTGAGATACAAAGGAGGCAACTGAAAAAAAAAGCATGTGAAATAACAGAAGCAGCTTACTACTTACAGATCCAGAGAGAGGAGGGCAATATGCCTTGCAGGGCCGATGGGAAAGGGGGAGCCACTGAGGAGATGCATGCTCAACAAGCAAGTGGGGAATGTGGGCCCAAGCCTTTATGGGAGGCCAGGGCATTACCTAGGTGAGTTTTCTGCGGAGAGTTCTAATTGGTGGGTTTAAAGCAAGCAGGTGGAAGTTTTGCCAAGGGGTCATGCTGTGACTGAGACATGGTCACTATAGCACTAGCACATCCGCCTGGTCCATGTGAGGTCAGGGTGGGGTCAGTGGGGCAAATCAAATAGGTCATACCCTGCTATGCTATAGGAAAGTGATATCTGGATCAGTCACATTGAGGAATTGGAAAAAGGTGGAGAACGAGAAACTGTGTCCAGGGCGACTGAACCCTGCTTCTGGTATGAGAAAGTTCGACTTAATATTAAAAAATTGATGCTTAGGAAATATAAAATTATAAGAATTCAATATAGCCACATAGTATGTGTTTCCATTTATATGAAATATCCACAATAGGCAAATTCATAGAGACAGAAAGCAGATTAACAGTTGCTGGGGACTGGGGAAAGGGGTGAGTAGAGAGAAACTACTTAATGGGTATGAAGTTTCTCCACATAGTGAGAAAAATATTCTTGAACTAGATAGTGATGATGATTGCAGAGTAGTATCATGAATATTCTAAATACTACTAAATTGTATACTTTATAGTAATTAAAATGGTAAATTTTATTTTACATGTATTTTATCATAATAAAAAAAAACCACATTGCTAACCTGAATAAAATTCTACAAATTATATATACATAAATATATATATATATGTATTTTTTTCTGTAGTACATGTTGACATAAACAAAAGCAGAAAAACATAAAAGCAAATTAATTTGCCATCTGAAATAATCTCATGAGCCCCCATTGGCACATTGATTTAATGGTTTGATGAAATATTGAATGAGAGATCATGGTCCATATCTCAAAGCTACCACTTATTGTCTGTGTGATCTTAACATTTCTAAATCTAAGATTCCTTATTGCAAAATCAGGATCATACAGCCATGCTCTGCATAATTATATTTTAGTCCATGAAGGACCACATATCTGGTGGTGGTCCTGTAAGATTTTAATACCATATTTGTACTGTACCATTTCTATGTTTAAATATGTTTAGATAAACAAATAATTGCCATTGTGTTGCAACTGCCTACAGGATTCAGTACAGTAACATGCTGCTCAGGTTTATAGCCTCGGTGTGTAGTAGGTTATACCGTCTAGGTTTGATGTTTGCAAAATGATGAAATTGCCTAACAACTAAATTTCTCAGAGTGTATCCCCATTGTTACGCGATGCATGACTGTATAAGTACCTGCCTCATAAGGATCTTTTGAAAATTAAATGCAATAATTTACATAATACTTTTAGAAGCCAGGCTAGCACTTAATAAGCATTCAGGAAGTGATAACTACTATAACATTTATTATTGTTATTATTTAAATTATCACTACCAACTGCATCTGTTTACAAAGGAAGGTTGATCATAGGCCTGTAATGTGCATTTTCTGGAATTTTTACTCCTTCAAAATTTTGCCCACTGGAGCACTGAGGGGGAAATTTACAAATTAGTATCAAGTAATGTTTTTTTTTTTTTTTTTTGAGATCGAGTCTCTGAGATTGGGATCATTTTTCTCCCTTCCTGGAAAACTTTTCCCTTTTCCTTCCCCTTCATTGGGCTATAGCATGAAGTAAGCTTCCTCAAGTTCATGCTAACAAAAATAAAAATCCATTAATTCAATAATGTATGTGTGAATGTGCACACACATGCGTGCACACATTCAGTCCATAAGCAAATACTCAAATTGAGAAATTAGAAAACCTGACCTCACTGAGATCAAACCCGTTAAAATTGAATTTAATTACCATTTTTTCAACAACTTTAGACATTATGGCAGAGAAGCAAAGAAATCCTTACCTCATGATTGCTGTGAAGTAGGTAGCCGTTCTGCAGTGTTTTGATTAGCCAGGTTCCTCTGAGATCCGGCTATTCTGTCTTGCGGATTTTCAGTGAAGTTCAAACCCCAAGACAGGGTTATATAAGGGAGCCAAACAACAACAAATGGTGTAAGCTCTGGGTGTGTCCCTGCAAACTGGAAACCGTGAGGGAAACGGAAAGTAGAAAGTGAAACTAAAGCTAGTGAATTCCTGCAGGGGGCGTGGAAATGAAATTTGAACAGTGATTGATTTCTTTGTTCTCTGTTGATAAAATAACTGAAAGGAGGCTGGTGAAATCTGTCTTACTGATGTGCTAATTTCTCTCTCCAGATCTTGCAGAAAGCTGGAAGCTAGGAGATGTTAGTGCAGAGTCCACTGAACCTAGAGCAGGAGACCTATGAAAATTGGGCACGTGAACTTTCAAAAGTAATGCAACCCCAGCTGCATTTTGCTCATCTGGCACCAGAGATTGTTCATTTCATGATATGAAATTCTGTAAATGAAAATTGGGCACGTGAACTTTCAAAAGTAATGCAACCCCAGCTGCATTTTGCTCATCTGGCACCAGAGATTGTTCATTTCATGATATGAAATTCTGTAAGTCTCTGAACAGGAATCTTAGCCTAAATTTACTGCCATTCTCTTGTAATTGTGTAAGGGATTCTTCCTGCCCATTGCATAAAGAAAAAGTTTAATAGACAGGAGGCTGGAGAGGGAGTTAGTACTTAAATCATCTCCTCCAAAGCTCGGGGGTTGGGGGTGGGGGTGGGGGTGGGTAGGTTTGCTGTTGATTGGTTGGGATGGAGATGAAATTATAGAGGGTGGAAGCTGTCCCCCAGCACACTGAGTAGCTTCTGGGTGGGGTCACAGCAGTGGGGTTGGTGGGTTCAGGTGAAGCCATGAGTGTCAGACATGGAAAAAAACCCTAAAAAGATATCTCAAAAGGCCAGTTTACAATAGTGGTGTTATCTTCAGGAATGATTGGTGATCTATATCTACGCCTTAGCAAAATCAGACTCCTCTCCTCCCTCAGCTAGACAGACTTTCACTAGCTTTACACAAGTGGTTGAGTTTTGGTAAGGCCTATTATCATCTAAACTACAGCTTGAATGTCTTTCACAATTGACTCAGCCCAAAACCCCAGAAATAATTGGGAAAAAAAGTGAGATGGGGGGTGGGCTAGTTCACCTTACTTTTATAATTTTTCTCATTGATGTAATTTTTGCAAAGGCATTTTCACTCTGAGCAGTTGTGTCTTCCTAACAATGCAGGATATTTTCTTGACTCCTTCACAGGACTCGTGACAGGGGTGCCTTGTTTACTCAGCCCACCATGCTCAACGCCTTGCTTGAAGGAGCATGTGAGTGAATGACTGCAGGAACTGAAGTTATCAAGTGCAGGAACCTGCTGCTTTAGCAAGAATAAGTGCAGGAACCAGCCAATCTGGCAGCAGTGAACTCCCTATGGCAGTGTCCAGGTGGGGTGCCTGTGACACCAAGGCCCCAGAGGCCATGTTACGATGCTCTCTTCTCTCTGCTGTCCACAGAGAGCATTGTGTTATCAACTCAGTGTGCCCTCTGCCTTGTTGATTGGCGCAGCTGCCTTCTACTAGTAAGGGCAAAGGGTCTGTAATTCCAGCACTTTGGGAGGCTGAGGCAGGTGGATCATGAGGTCAGGAGATTGAGACCATTCTGGCCAACATGGTGAAACCCTGTCTCTACTAAAATACAAAAAATTAGCTGGGCATGGTGGTGCACACCTGTAGTCCCAGTTACTCAGGAGGCTGAGGCAGGGGAATTGCTTGAACCCAGGAGGCGGAGATTGCAGTAGTCGGAGATCGCACCACTGCTCTCCAGCCTGGCAACAGAGCCAGACTCCATCTCCAAAAAAAAAATATTGTCCAGGTGCACTGGCTCATGCCTGTAATCTCAGCATTTTGGAAGGCTGAGGTGGGAGAATCACTTGAGCCCAGGTGTTGTAGACCAGCCTGGACAACATAATGAGACCCCCAACTCTACAAAAACAACTAAGAAAAACAAAAGCTGGGTGTGGTGGTGTGTGTCTGTGGTCCCAGCTACTCAAAAGGCTGAGGTGGGAAGCTCACTTGAGCCCAGGAGGTAAAGGATGCAGTGAGCCATGATCACACCACTGCACTCCAGCCTGGGCGACAGAGTGAGACCCTGTCTCAAATAATAACAACAGCCACAGTAATAAAGAAAAATAATACTTCCTTAAAAAAAGAAAGCTACCTACTTTGTCTTTTAAAATAAGAAGCAGAAGTGGAGCAGGTGCAAGAATGTTTCCCTCTAGGAAACACTTAAGTGGGCACACTGCCAGACTGAAACAGTTTCTGCTCAACTCCCTGCCAGGCTCATCTTCCATATCAGCTCTCACCAACTCTGCAAGCTTCCACCGAGAATTCAACAACTAGTTAGAAAGTTGTACACAAATAAGAATTTCTGAATTAATAAGTCAGGTTTTGTCATACACTCAGATATAAGATCAGCCATAAGCAAATACTGAAATGGATGAATTAGAAAAAACATCTCCTTTTAGGGAGCAAGATGTCTTTGGAATTCTTATGGAAAAAGAAAAGGGTTTTAATTTGCCAGTGCACCAGATAGCATGCAGAAAAATAAACAAAATTATCATCTTGCCATTGCTGTGAATTTGGCAGCAGTCTTGGTTCTATGGGGCTCTGGCCCAGGCTGATTAAGTATTCAGAATCTTGCCCAGTGTCTCTTTGGGATAAACAGACCCATGAGGGACATAGAATAGAACAACATTAAGGAAAGAAAAGGTCAATCCTGTGTGTGGGTGGGTGGGTGTGTGTGTGTGTGTGTGTGTGTGTGTGTGTGTGTGTGTGTGTGTG